>NC_057801.1:590824471-590828424 GCF_018294505.1 Triticum aestivum | reverse complement strand
GGGGGGGGGCTAGCCTCATGACTTCCCACTGGGCGAGGGGTGCACCTAACCCACCTACTCACTCATCAATTATGGTGTTCAGCTGACTTGCACAGAAAGACCCCTATTGTTTAGTAATTTGGCGCCCCATCTTTTGATTGACTGTTGTCAACTAATCTTTTCAATGTTCAATTCTACTCTATGTTAGAACATTTCTGTGAATGCTATTTCGATCTAAGTGGTCCTATTCTCTGTCCCGTGCTAGGAAGCATTACTCCTCTTTTCATTCCAAATTCTTCAATAAGACCGATACGATTGATTGGTCTGTGCATTTCTCTTGTTACTTTTTTGTATCCCCCTGTTTCTCGGATACAATTCGATCCTTCTACGGCCAAATCTCAATTTGTGGAAAGCCTTCGATGGCTTCCTTATGAAAACATCCATTTGTATATGGGTATAGACGGTCTTTCATTATTCTTCGTGATATTGACCACATTTCTGATCCCTATTTGCATTTCAGTGGGTTGGTCTGGTATGAGAAGTTTTGGGAAAGAGTATATTACAACATTTCTAATTCGTGAATTTCTAATGATCGTCGTGTCCTGCATGTTGGATCCTCTACTATTCTATGTTCTTTCCGAAAGCGTGCCAATCCCTATGTTGTGCGGAGCTGACCATCTTCTATTCGCTGGGATCAAGCTTTTCCTCTGCAGGGGCCTTGTGCAGTAAACCCCCTATGGGTGGTCCCTTGTTGTCGTAAAGTAGTAAAGGTCCCCGCGAAGCTTTCGGGAAGAGGGGTAGTCTTGTGCGTAAGCATAGCATTTCTAGTAGTGGGTACCTCGTAGGACCTCAACCCGCCTACTCAGGTCTTGTATGGATATGCAGGAAGGGGTGCTCCTAGGTTTGTGTAGGGGGTGTGTTTGTTTGCGAGAATGAATTCCTCGTCAAGTCAGGGGGGTGTGGACACACTTGCACGAATTCGGGTAACGGCTACAAGGGATAAAAATAAAGGAAATTGTACCCAACCAGGGATGGACGTAAACTCGTAAGCTACCGAGGGTAGGGATAATCGTCCAGGTCTTATTAAAAAAAAGCCGCCCCGCCACTGCAGACAGGTTAGTTCCTCTGTCGTTGCCGGAGAGTTCTTGGCGAAGAGACCTTAGGACAAGTTGCTAAAACAAACGGAGGGGAGGATCGACCCGTTCAGTAGAATTCCGAAGAAAGACTGTTGGCAGCAGGTGGAGACATTTCTTTGGCCCCCTTCCAAATAAATGCGAGCAGGGTAGAGCTTGGCAGAGGGTTCGAGAATAGGGTAGGGTTTTTTACGGTCGGGTCCCCTACCACTAGTCCGGCTAGCCTACTTTCGGGCAGGAAGCAGGCCTAAATGACGGGCGGGCATCTCCCGCTACGCAAGCAGCATTGTTCGCCACCACCCGAGAAGCAAAAGATTCGAGAGTCAAGGCGGAAAAGACAAGCATAGTGGTCTAATGACAAGGGCCAACGACGGAAGCTCGGACGGAGCCATATGATGCGGAAGTCTCACGTACGGTTCCCTGAGAAGGGAGTGGCTACCCACTGGAGCTTCGACCAACTACCACCGGTCAATTCCGCTTTGGGGCCACCCCTGACTCTACCATCATTATAGGGTTATGGGGTTAGAGACAAAGAAAGATCAAGGCAGCATATCAGTTTTTCCTATATACTTTACTTGGATCTGTTTTTATGCTACTAGCTATTCTGTTGATTCTTCTCCAAACTGGAACCACTGATTTACAAATTTTATTAACCACTGAATTTAGTGAGCGGTGCCAAATCCTTCTATGGATTGCTTTTTTCGCCTCTTTTGCCGTCAAAGTGCCTATGGTACCAGTTCATATCTGGTTACCCGAAGCCCATGTAGAGGCACCTATGGCTGGATCCGTCATCTTGGCTGGAATTCTTTTAAAATTGGGAACCTATGGGTTTTTAAGATTTTCCATACCCATGTTTCCTGAGGTGACACTTTATTTCACTCCTTTCATTTATACTCTAAGCGCGATTGCTATAATATATACTTCCTTGACCACTTTAAGACAGATCGATCTTACGAAGATCATTGCCTACTCCTCAGTAGCCCATATGAATTTGGTGACTATTGGTATGTTTAGTCGGGCGGCGGCCGTTAGGTCGCCTATTTTGAGTTATGGACACACAAGCAAGGCCAAAACATGTGTGCCGGGCGTGCGACCCGTCAACCTACTAGCATACCTACTTGAATCTCTGCGCCTAGGGTTAATGATATCAACCTACTTGAATCTCTGCGCCTAGGGTTTCCCCCTCTCCCCTCTTGTTGTGCCTTGGGCCTTGGTGGGAGGCGCACCAGCCCACTCAGGGGCTGTTACCTTCCTACTCTTGGCCCATGCAAGCCTCCGGGGCTGGTGGCCCCTCCCGGTGGACCCCGAAACCCTTCCGGTGGCCCCGACACATTACTGGTGATGCCCCGAACAGTTCTGGTGTCCAAATCCTCACTTCCTATATATCATTCCTTACCTCCGGACCATTCCGGAACTCCTCGTGACGTCCGAGATCTCATCCGGGACTCCGAACAACATTTGGTAACCACGTACATACTTTCCCTTTAACCCTAGCGTCATCGAACCTTAGGTGTGTAGACCCTACGGGTTCGGGAGACATGTAGACATGACCGAGACATCTCTATGGTCAATAACCAATAGCGGGATCTGGATACCCATGTTGGCTCCCACATGTTCCTCGATGATCTTATCCGAGGAACCACGATGTCGGGGATTTAATCAACCCCGTATGCAATTCCCTTTGCCTATCGATATGTTACTTGCCCGAGCTTCGATCGCTGGTACCCCAAACCTCTTTCAATCTTGTTACCGGCAAGTCTCTTTAATCATTCTGTAACGCATGATCCCGTGACCAACTCCTTAGTCACATTGAGCTCATTATGATGATGCATTACCGAGTGGGCCCAGAGATACCTCTCCGTCATAAGGAGTGACAAATCCCAGTCTCGGTTCGTGCCAACTCAACAGACACTTTCGGAGATATCTGTAGTGCACCTTTATAGCCACCCAGTTACGTTGTGATGTTTGGTACACCCGAAGCATTCCTACGGTATTCGAGAGTTGGACAATCTCATGGTCTAAGGAAATGATACTTGACATTAGAAAAGCTTTAGCAAATGAACTACACGATCTTGCGCTATGCTTAAGATTGGGTCTTGTCCATCACATCATTCTCCCAATGATGTGATCCCGTTATCAACAACATCCAATCTCCATGGTGAGTAAACCACGACCATCTATTAATCAACGAGTTAATCAACTAGAGGCTTACTAGGGACATATTACGATCTATATATTCACACATTGTAACGCCCCGGTTTCGATGCGCCAGCTGTCTGCCAGTTATTCGCCGCCGTTGCCATGTCATTTGCTTGCGTGTTGCATTTCATCATGTCATCATGTGCATTGCATTGCATACGTGTTCGTCTCATGCATCCGAGCATTTTCCCCGTTGTCCGTTTTGCAATCCGGCGCTCCTATGTCCTCTGGCGTCCCTCTCTTCTCTCTTTTCGTGAGTGGGTGTTAAACATTCTCGGAATGACCCGAGCCTTGCCAAGCGGCCTTGGTATAACACCGGTAGACCGCCTGTCAAGTTTCGTGTCATTTGGAGGTCGTTTGGTACTCCAATGGTTAATCGGGTAACCGTAAAGCCTCCTCCTCTTTGCAGGCCAACACCCCCTCCAAAGTGGCCCAAAACCCATCTAACTCCCCTCCATGCTCTCGGTCGTTCGATCACGATCGCATGGCCGAAAACCGCTCCTCATTTGGACTCTCCTAGCTCCCTCTACCTATAAAACTAGCCCCTTCCTCGAAATTCGCGGTCCAAACCCCCCGAAACCCTAGTTTTCGTCCTCCGCGCGGCGCCGGACATGTCCGCCCCTGGCCGGACACGTCCAGCCG
>NC_057801.1:590817020-590823972 GCF_018294505.1 Triticum aestivum | reverse complement strand
CGTCGCGCCGCCCTCCGGTCGCCGCCATGGCGCCCCGCGCCATCTCCGGCCGAGGTGGCCCCGGATCCACCTCCTCCCGGCCTCCCCGAGCCTCTCTGGCCATCTCTTCCTCAACTCCGGCGTCTACTCCGGTGAGGCCCCCGGATCAGGATGAGATCCACCGGGATCTCATCCAAACGCGCGGATCTCTCCGTCCCGAACCGTCCCATCCCGGGTTGACTTTCGGAGGGTATATTTTCGTCCAAGTCCCAGTTTTGAGTAATTTTCATGCCATGTTCATGCCATCGTAACTCTGCATCCGTAGCTCCGTTTTGTGCGTGTAATATGTCAAATTGTTCGTCTCGGCGAGTACATCATGTCATTCCATTGCATCATATTCATTTTAGGTCATCTAGACGCCTGAATCATCATTGTAAGAGTGCTTCGTGATGTTTTCTGCTGTTTGTTAACAGAACGAGCTTTTTTGTCATTTTTGCCATGATTGATGTGTGCATCCTATGAGATTGATGTCTACATGTGTTTTGAACTATGCCATGCCATCTTTACAGGGGTGTATGCCATGTATTTTTGTGATCAATGTGGTGACTAGCACAAGCATGCAAACTAGGCATCGTGATGTTGCTGGTTTTAGTCCCTGTTCTGCTGTTATTTTCATGCCATGTAAACATGATGCTACAGAGATATCCATGCATATTTAGGGATACTTCAGTAAGGGTTTTTTGAACAATAGGTTATTGTCTATCCATCCATGGTCCTGGTTGCATTTATGGAGTAGTCTAGCATGTCATTTTCGTGCTCTACTTTTGCTTCAAAATGTTTCCTGGCAGATTGTTTACATGTTATTCAATTTGGCCAAGCTTGCTATAGTTGATCCTTGCATGCTATGGACTTGTTCTTGACTTGGTTTGTTACACAAACATGTTTTCTTGATGATTCTATGCTTATATTGTCATGCAATGACTTGTGGTGAGTGTATCGAGCTTGTTAAGTAGGGTTCATGATGTTGCTGTTTTGCTAGGCTGAATCTGTTATTTCGTGATGCTATATAAACATGTTGCTACTAATCATTCTATGCATAATCTGGAGATGTTCTATAAACATGTTTTGATCTAAATGTCATCCTCTATCCATCCATGCCCCTGGTTGCATTTATAGGTTGCTGTAGCTTGTTCATATCTTGCTCCAAAATTGCCTCATAATGTTGTTGTCAGCCTGTTAACATTAAGTTCAGTTGTTACCATGTGTTTTCCTAATGATCCATGCACCCTATGACCTTGCTATTGCCATGCTTAGCTTCACAAACATGCCTTCTTACTGTTGGGTGCCTTTCCATACCATGTTTTGCTCCGTAGTGAGTTGCACAAGCTCATCTACATGCCTTCATAATTATGTTCCTGCCATGTTTGAATCTGTAATAATAACTTGCTATGTTTACGTGGGTGCCATCATATTTTCTGATCCTTTTTGGCTTATGGTCAGTAAGGGACTTTTGATCTATGCAATTAGTAGATTCATTCCATGCCTTTGTTTGCCATGATAAGTTCCTGTAACATGTTGTTTGATAGCTCTAAACATTGCATCGTGCTGTTATTTTCTGCAAAGTCTGAAATTGTTATTACTTGCAATCTTAACATGTGTGTTTGAGCATGTTCTAGTGATTTCTAGAGATAGCTCAGTGTTCATGTTTTGTAATGCTTTACCAGTACATCATGCCCATGTCTTTTGTTATCATGTTGGGGTGTTGTAGCATGTTGTTTTGATGCTTGCAATATGCCTAGTTGCTGTTTTGGACAGCTTGTCCTTATAACTTGTATAGTGTGCATGTGTTGAACCGTTGCTCCGTTTTGAGTGTGCTCTATATGAAACTTGCTTAGAATTGCATGTAGTTTCATATTAACATGTTGCATCCTTGATTTGGTGTGTTTGCTTGATGTTTGGGTGCATTTTGCATCAATGCCATGTTTATCTTCTTTTGCTCATATCTTCTAAGCCGTAGCTCCGAACTTAATGAACTTTATATGTAACTTGACTAGAATCTCGTGTAGATCATCCTTGTGCATCTTAACTTGCTGTTTAACTACTTGAACATAAGGTTTATTCAGATCTGGACCAATTTCGAAATATGCATATGAGGACTTACCGGAATTGTTATATGTTGTTCCCGGCCTCATTTAAACTTGCTTTGATGTGTTGTTCTTGTTTGCATCATCTCTTGACATGAGTAGCTTCATGTAGCTTTGTCTTGCATCATGCTTGTTGTGCATCATGCCTTGTTCATGTGTGGTGTGTTTACTATGTTGTGTGCTTCTTCTCGATAGTTCCCGTTTCGTTGCGATCGTGAGGATTTGTTCGTCTACGCTTGGTTCATCTTCGTGGCTTCATTCGTTCGTCTTCTTCATGGACTCGTTCTTCTTCCTTGCGGGATTTCAGGCAAGATGACCGCTACCCTTGATCTCACTACTACCATTGCTATGCTAGTTGCTTCGTTCTATCGCTATGCTGCGCTACCTATTACCTGTTTATCAAGCCATCCCAAAGTGCCATGTCAGCCTCTAACCTTTGACACCTTTCCTATGCAAACTGTTGTTTGGCTATGCTACCGCTTTGCTCAGCCCTCTTATAGCGTTGCTAGTTGCAGGTGAAGTTGAAGATTTCTCCATGGTGGACAGGATTTTGGTTGGGATATCACAATATCTCTTATATTATTAATGCATCTATATATTTGGTAAAGGGTGGAAGGCTCGGCCTTTTGCCTGGTGTTTTGTTCCACTCTTGCCGCCCTAGTTTCCGTCATACCGGTGTTATGTTCCCGGATTTTGCGTTCCTTACGCGGTCGGGTGATTTATGGGACCCCCTCGACAGTTCGCTTTGAATAAAACTCCTCTAGCAAGGCCCAACCTTGGTTTTACCATTTGCCTCACCACCACCTACTTTTCCCTTGGGAGTCGCTCTCTCGAGGGTCATCTTTATTATAGCCCCCCCGGGCCAATGCTTGTCTAAGTGTTGGTCCAAACTAGAGCACCGTGCGGGACCATTCCTTGGCAACTTGGTTCGTCGGTTCCAGTACGCTTAGCTTATCCGGTGTTGCCCTGAGAACGAGATATGTGCAGCTCCTATCGGGATTGTCGGCGCATCGGGCGGTCTTGCTGGTCTTGTTTTACCATTGTCGAAATGTCTTGTAAACCGGGATTCCGAGTCTGATCGGGTCTTCCTGGGAGAAGGTCTATTCCTTCGTTGATCGCGAGAGCTTGTCATGGGCTAAGTTGGGACACCCCTGCAGGGTATAATCTTTCGAAAGCCGTGCTTGCAGCTATAGGCAGATGGGAATTTGTTAATGTCCAGTTGTAGATATCTTGACACCAGATCCGAATTAACACGCATCAACCGCGTGTGTAGCCGTGATGGTCTCTTTTCGGCGGAGTCCGGGAAGTGAACACGGTTTCTGGGTTATGTTTGACATAAGTAGGAGTTCAGGATCACTTCTTGATCATTGCTAGTTCACGACCATTCCGTTTGCTCTCTTCTCGCTCTTATTTGCGTATGTTAGCCACCATATATGCTTAGTCGCTGCTGCAGCCTCACCACTTTACCCCTTTCTTTCCCTTTAAGCTTTGCTAGTCTTGATACCCATGGTGATGGGATTGCTGAGTCCTCGTGGCTCACAGATTACTACAACAACAGTTGCAGGTGCAGGTTCTGCGATGATCATGACGCAAGAGCGATGCTTTCTTGCGTTGAGTTCTTCTTCTGCTTCTTCGATCAGGGGATAGGTTCCAGGTCGGCAGCCTGGGCTAGCAGGGTGGATGTCGTTTGAGTTTCTGTTTGTGTTCCATCCGTAGTCGGATGATGTTCGTATGTATGATGATGTTGTATTCATGCGGCATTGTATGCCTTATGTATGTATCCCCATCTATTATGTAATGTTGATGTAATGATATCCACCTTGCAAAAGCGTTTCAATATGCGGGTCTATCCTTGGTGGGACCTTCGAGTTCCTTTTGGATAGCGTCGCATATTGGGCATGACAAGTTGGTATCAAAGCCTCGACCGACCCTAGGAGCCCCCTTGATTGATCGTGTAGTTTGGCCGTTGTTGAGTCTAGAAGAAAACTGTTTTCGGAGTATAGTTATATCGGAGAGTAGGAATTCTCTTTACTCCTCTGCCCCTTCCTTGCTCTGGTGAGGAATCTTGACGTAGGTGTTTTGAATTACTCCTCTTCCCCTTTCAAACTTTCTTTAGGATCACGCAGTTGGCTTTCCGGTAGTTGTTCCCCAGCTCTTTTCATTCGGTGCATTTCTCGTCAAGTCAACTCGACCCTCTTCATCTTTGAGTTCAATCCTCAGTTGTTTTCTTTCCCACCCGCCCACCCTTCTTCTTCTCAGAACCGGAGTCCATAATCGAGTACCCATCCTACTGGTGCGAAGTTTTTGCTCTCTCTCCTCAATGATTTCAACCAGTGTTTTTCTTGTCAAGTTATTCGTCGATTTCCCCTTCCAAGTTGCATTTGTTTTCCCGCCCTCCCACCATTTTTCTTCCCGGAGTCTAAGTCTCTCTCGACAATCAATTTCATTCGTGTGGAACCTCTTTAGTCTTTCGTTAATTATTTCAACCGATGAATTCTCGTCTAGTTCGTCATTCTTCATCTCTTTTTCTTCTCCGGTGGACTCAATTCAAGTTTTTCGGGTTGATCATATTCTTTTCCTCGAAGTGTTCTCCTTGCTCGTTTGCCTCTCGCCATTCAATCATTCTGGAGTTCGGAAGACATCTCAGGAGATTCGTCTGTGTTCCAATTAATTCGAGGTTGTCACCTCTTTCAAATATTTCAATTGTTCCGGTGCATCATCTATCTGTTCACCATCCCTTTTCAATGGTGTTTTTCTCTTCAGTGGGCCCTAAACCACATGTCTTTTTCCAGGATCTTACCTGACTATCCTAATTCCCCCGGAGTATTCTCAAATAATTTGTAAGTCTGACGTAAGAATGAATTTCATCAGTCAGATGTCTTTCCAAGATCATTTTCAAACTCTTTTCATTGTTGGCTCAACCTCTTCGCTTGTCATTCTACCGGAGTATCTCAGTAATTCTGGTGGTGTTTCTCCTCGTCATTTGAAGACCGAAGAAGAGTTTTCCCTCTCAATCTTGCCCATTCTCTCGAAGTTTTGTGGTTCTAGCTTCATATCATCCTCTCGAATTATTTCAGTTTGTCAGATATTCTTTCTTACCCATCCGGAGTATGTCAGGAGTTGTTTTCCATTTCTTTTCACCGAAGGCCATCATTCCAAAAGAATTCTTCGTCCTCACATTTCAGCTACTGTTATCCAATTATCTCGGTGCATCTGTCAAGTATTCTTTATCAGCTCAAGATCTCTTTGTTCTTTTGTATCTAAATCCCCTCAAGCAGATTTGTTCTTGTAATTCTTCCCGGTGATTCAGTCTCTTTCATCAGTCATTTCCGAATTTTAACGGTGGTTCGTTCAAGATTCTTTTTCCTTGTTTGTAATATTAATTCATTCGCTCTTTCCATTCCTACCGGTGGTTCATGAAGACTTTCTCAAGTTTTGTGCTATCCCTTCTCAAGTTTGCGATATGTCGCTTCTCAATCCTTTCAAGAAGGATAAGTAATATGCAAAATCCATTGTTTGTCATCAATTTAATTCGATGAAGGATAAGCATACAATAAATCTTATTCTTACTTCATCCAAGTGAGTAATCCCTTCCTTCGGAGTTTGTTCTTGTTGAATAAATTCTAGTTCCAAGTGTTTTCATCTTTTCTTATCGGGAGTTCAATTTTCTCAGCCATTTCGTCGGAACCTCCATCTAAATCACCGCAAGGCTCATCTTATTCTCTCTTCCTTCATTCTATCTCATCATCCTTTTGTTACCGGAGTTCTTCATGGTGGTTCTTCATGACTTAATTCATTCTTCAAGAGTTCATCAAGATTGTGTTGGTGGAGTTCAAGTATCTTTCCATCCTCTCAAGCTTGTGTTCTATTCTTTCCATGTTCAGCCGGAGTGCTGCCTAAATTCTTTCGGTCTTATTCGTTTCTTTTCTCATTCTAACCACTCCGGTTAGAACGAGTTGTTTCATAGTCTATCTGATTCTGTGAGCTTTCGATTCTCGTCATTCTCATCGTTCCTCTCTTCTTCTCGACTGCTCTCGATTCTTTGTTCTTGAGTTCTTGTTTCACCTCATCCCTTTTCCCTTCCGTCTCGGTCCTAAGATCTCGGGATGAGATCTCTTGTTAGTGGAGGAGTGTTGTAACGCCCCGGTTTCGATGCGCCAGGTGTCTGCCAGTTATTCGCCACCGTTGCCATGTCATTTGCTTGCGTGTTGCATTTCAACATGTCATCATGTGCATTGCATTGCATACGTGTTCGTCTCATGCATCCGAGCATTTTCCCCATTGTCCGTTTTGCAATCCGGCGCTCCTATGTCCTCCGGCGTCCCTCTCTTCTCTCTTTTCGTGAGTGGGTGTTAAACGTTCTCGAAATGACCCGAGCCTTGCCAAGCGGCCTTGGTATAGCACCGGTCGACCGCCTGCCAAGTTTCGTGTTATTTGGAGGTCGTTTGGTACTCCAACGGTTAACCGGGTAACCGTAAAGCCTCCTTCTCTTTGCAGCCCAACACCGCCTCCAAAGTGGCCCAAAACCCATCTAACTCCCCTCCATGCTCTCGGTTGTTTGATCACGATCGCGTGGCCGAAAACCGCTCCTCATTTAGACTCTCCTAGCTTCCTCTACCTATAAAACTAGCCCCTCCCCCGAAATTCACGGTCCAAACCCCCCGAAACCCTAGTTTTCGTCCTCCGCGCCGCGACGGACATGTCTGCCCCTGGCCGGACACGTCCAGCTGCCGCCCCGTCCAACCCTGCAGTGCCACGTGGCGCCCGGCTGCCCGCGCCGCCGCCGACCCGCTCGGGCCCGCCTCCGGCCCCCGCAGCACGTCCCGCCG
>NC_057801.1:590586085-590816614 GCF_018294505.1 Triticum aestivum | reverse complement strand
CCTCCGGTCACCGCCATGGCGCCCCGCGCCATCTTCGGCCGAGGTGGCCCCGGATCCGCCTCCTCCCGACCTCCCCGAGCCTCTCCGGCCATCTCTTCCTCAACTCCGGCGTCTACTCCGGCGAGGCCCCCGGATCGGGATGAGATCCACCGGGATCTCATCCAAACGCCTGGATCTCTCCGTCCCGAACCGTCCCGTCCCGGGTTGACTTTCGGAGGGTATATTTTCGTCTAAGTCCCAGTTTTGAGTAATTTTCATGCCATGTTCATGCCATCGTAACTCTGCATCCGTAGCTCCGTTTTGTGCGTGTAATATGTCAAATTGTTCGCCTCGAAGAGTACATAATTTCATTCCATTGCATCATATTCATTTGAGGTCATCTAGATGCCTGAATCATCGTTGTAAGAGTGCTTCGTGATGTTTTCTGCTGTCTGTTAACAGAACAAGCTCTTTTGTCATTTTTGCCATGATTGATGTGTGCATCCTATGAGGTTGATGTCTACATGTGTTTTGAATTATGCCATGCCACCTTTACAGGGGGTGTATGCCATGTATTTTTGTGATCAATGTGGTGACTAGCACAAGCATGCAAACTAGGCATCGTGATGTTGCTGGTTTTAGTCCCTGTTCTGCTGTTATTTTCATGCCATGTAAACATGATGCTACAGAGATATCCATGCATATTTAGGGATACTTCAGTAAGGGTGTTTTGAACAATAGGTTATTATCTATCCATCCATGGTCCCGGTTGCAATTATGGAGTAGCCTAGCATGTCATTTTCATGCTCTACTTTTGCTTCAAAATGTTTCCTGGCAGATTGTTTACATGTTATTCAATTTGGCCAAGCTTTCTATAGTTGATCCTTGCATGCTATGGACTTGTTCTTGACTTGGTTTGTTACACAAACATGTTTTCTTGATGATGCTATGCTTATATTGTCATGCAATGACTTGTGGTGAGTGTATCGAGCTTGTTAAGTAGGGTTCATGATGTTGCTGTTTTGCTAGGCTGAATCTGTTATTTCGTGATGCTATATAAACATGTTGCTACTAATCATTCTATGCATAATCTGGAGATGTTCTATAAACATGTTTTGATCTAAATGTCATCCTCTATCCATCCATGCCCCTGGTTGCATTTATAGGTTGCTGTAGCTTATTCATATCTTGCTCCAAAGTTGCCTCATAATGTTGCAGTCAGCCTGTTAACATTAAGTTCAGTTGTTACCATGTGTTTTCCTAGTGATCCATGCACCCTATGACCTTGATATTGCCATGCTTAGCTTCAAAAACATGCCTTCTTACTGTTGGGTGCCTTGCCATGCCATGTTTTGCTCTGTAGTGAGTTGCACAAGCTCATCTACATGCCTTCATAATTATGTTTCTGCCATGTTTGAATCTGTAATAATAACTTGCTATGTTTACGTGGGTGCCATCATATTTTCTGATCCTTTTTGGCTTATGGTCAGTAAGGGACTTTTGATCTATGCAATTAGTAGATTCATGCCATGCCTTTGTTTGCCATGATAAGTTCCTGTAATATGTTGTTTGATAGCTCTAAACATTGCATCGTGCTGTTATTTTCTGCAAAGTCTAAAATTGTTATTACTTGCAATCTTAACATGTGTGTTTGAGCATGTTCTAGTGATTTCTAGAGATAGCTCAGTGTTCATGTTTTGTAATGCTTTACCTGTACATCATGCCCATGTCTTTTGTTATCATGTTGGGGTGCTGTAGCATGTTGTTTTGATGCTTGCAATATGCCTAGTTGCTGTTTTGGACAGCTTGTCCTTATAACTTGTATAGTGTGCATGTGTTGAACCGTTGCTCCGTTTTGAGTGTGCTCTATATGAAACATGCTAAGAATTGCATGTAGTTTCATATTAACATGTTGCATCCTTGATTTGGTGTGTTTTCTTGATGTTTGGGTGCATTTTGCATCAATGCCATGTTTATCTTCTTTTGCTCATATCTTCTAAGCCGTAGCTCCGAACTTAATGAACTTTATATGTAACTTGACTAGAATCTCGTGTAGATCATCCTTGTGCATCTTAACTTGCTGTTTAACTACTTGAACATAAGGTTTATTCAGATCTGGACCAATTTCGAAATATGCATATGAGGACTTACCGGAATTGTTATATGTTGTTCCCGGCCTCATTTAAACTTGCTTTGATGTGTTGTTCTTGTTTGCATCATCTCTTGCCATGAGTAGCTTCATGTAGCTTTGTCTTGCATCATGCTTGTTGTGCATCATGCCTTGTTCATGTGTGGTGTGTTTACTATGTTGTGTGCTTCTTCTCGATAGTTCCCGTTTTGTTGCGATCGTGAGGATTCGTTCGTCTACGCTTGGTTCATCTTCGTGGCTTCATCCGTTCGTCTTCTTCATGGACTCGTTCTTCTTCCTTGCGGGATTTCAGGCAAGATGACCGCTACCCTGGATCTCACTACTATCATTGCTATGCTAGTTGCTTCGTTCTATCGCTATGTTGCGCTACCTATTACCTGTTTATCAAGCCATCCCAAAGTGCCATGTCAGCCTCTAACCTTTGACACCTTTCCTATGCAAACCGTTGTTTGGCTATGTTACCGCTTGGCTCAGCCCTCTTATAGCGTTGCTAGTTGCAGGTGAAGTTGAAGATTTCTCCATGGTGGACAGGATTTTGGTTGGGATATCACAATATCTCTTATATTATTAATGCATCTATATATTTGGTAAAGGGTGGAAGGCTCGGCCTTTTGCCTGGTGTTTTGTTCCACTCTTGCCACCCTAGTTTCCGTCATACCGGTGTTATGTTCCCGGATTTTGCGTTCCTTACAGGGTCGGGTGATTTATGGGACCCCCTCGACAGTTCGCTTTGAATAAAACTCCTCCAGCAAGGCCCAACCTTGGTTTTACCATTTGCCTCACCACCACCTACTTTTCCCTTGGGAGTCGCTCTCTCGAGGGTCATCTTTATTATAGCCCCCCCGGGCCAATGCTTGTCTAAGTGTTGGTCCAAACTAGAGCACCGTGCGGGACCATTCCTTGGCAACTTGGTTCGTCGGTTCTTGTACGCTTAGCTTATCCGGTGTTGGCCTGAGAGCGAGATATGTGCAGCTCCTATCGGGATTGTCGGCGCATCGGGCGGTCTTGCTGGTCTTGTTTTACCATTGTCGAAATGTCTTGTAAACCGGGATTCCGAGTCTGATCGGGTCTTCCTGGGAGAAGGTCTATTCCTTCGTTGATCGCGAGAGCTTGTCATGGGCTAAGTTGGGACATCCCTGCAGGGTATAATCTTTTGAAAGCCGTGCCTGCGGTTATAGGCAGATGGGAATTTGTTATTGTCCGGTTGTAGATAACTTGACACCAGATCCGAATTAAAACACATCAACCGCGTGTGTAGCCGTGATGGTCTCTTTTCGGCGGAGTCCGGGAAGTGAACACGGTTTCTGGGTTATGTTTGACGTAAGTAGGAGTTCAGGATCACTTCTTGATCATTTCTAGTTCACGAGCGTTCCTTTTGCTCTCTTCTCGCTCTTATTTGCGTATGTTAGCCACCATATATGCTTAGTCGCTGCTGCAGCCTCACCACTTTACCCCTTCCTTTCCCTTTAAGCTTTGCTAGTCTTGATACCCATGGTGATGGGATTGCTGAGTCCTCGTGGCTCACAAATTACTACAACAACAGTTGCAGGTGCAGGTTCTGCGATGATCATGACGCGAGAGCGATGCTTGCTTGTGTTGAGTTCTTCTTCTGCTTCTTCGATCAGGGGATAGGTTCCAGGTCGGCAGCCTGGGCTAGCAGGGTGGATGTCGTTTGAGTTTCTGTTTGTGTTCCATCCGTAGTTGGATGATGTTCGTATGTATGATGATGTTGTATTCATGCGGCATTGTATGCCTTATGTATGTATCCCCATCTATTATGTAATGTTGATGTAATGATATCCACCTTGCAAAAGCATTTCAATATGCGGGTCTATCCTTGGTAGGACCTTCGAGTTCCTTTTGGATAGGGTCGCATATTGGGCGTGACACACATGTATTACGGTTTACGGTTAATACAATTATAGCATGAACAATAGACAATTATCATGAACAAGGAAATATAATAATAACCAATTTATTATTGCCTCTAGGGCTTATTTCCAACTGTCCCCCACTTGCACTAGAGTTAATAATCTAGTTGCATTGTGATGAATCGAACACCCATAGAGTTTTGGTGTTGATCATGTTTTCCTCGTGGAAGAGGTTTAGTCAACGGATCTGCGACATTCAGATCGGTATGCACTTTACAAATATCTATGTCTCCATCTTGAATATATTCATGAATGGAGTTGAAGCGACGCTTGATATGCCTGGTCTTCTTGTGAAACCTGGGCTCCTTGGCAATTGCAATAGCTCCAGTGTTGTCACAGAAGAGAGTCATTGGGCTCGACGCATTGGGAATTGTTGGAAATATGCCCTAGAGGCAATAATAAATTGGTTATTATTATATTTCCTAGTTCATGATAATTGTCTATTGTTCATGCTATAATTGTATTAACCGGAAACCGTAATACATGTGTGAATATATAGATCGTAATATGTCCCTTGTAAGCCTCTCGTTGACTACCTCATTGACCAATAGATGGTTGTGGTTTCCTGACCATGGACACTGGATGTTGTTGATAACGGGATCACATCATTGGGAGAATGATGTGATGGACAAGACCCAATCTTAAGCATAGCACAAGATCATGTAGTTCCTTTGCTAAAGCTTTTCTAATGTCAAGTATCATTTCCTTAGACCATGAGATTGTGCAACTCCCGGATACCGTAGGAATGCTTTGGGCGTACCAAACGTCACAACGTAACTAGGTGGCTATAAAGGTGCACTACAGGTATCTCCGAAAGTGTTTGCTGAGTTGGCACGAATCGAGACTGGGATTTGTCACTCCGTATGATGGAGAGGTACCTCTGGGCCCACTCGTTAATGCATCATCATAATGAGCTCAATGTGACTAAGGAGTTGGTCACGGGATCATGCTTTACAGAACGAGTAAAGAGACTTGCCGGTAATGAGATTCAACAAGGTTGGGGATACCAGCGATCGAATCTGGGGCAAGTAACATACCAATAGGCAAAGGGAATTGCATACGGGATTGATTGAATCCCCGACATCATGGTTCATCCGATAAGATCATCGAGGAACATGTGGGATCCAACATGGGTATCCAGATCCTGTTGTTCGTTATTGACTGGAGAGATGTCTCGGTCATGTCTACATGTCTCCCGAACCCGTAGGGTCTACACACTTAAGGTTCAATGATTCTAGGGTTATAGGGAAAGTATGTACATGGTTACGAATGTTTTTTGGAGTCCTGAATGAGATCCCGAACATCACAAGGAGTTCCGGAATGGTTCGGAGGTAAAGAATGATATATAGGAAGTGAGGATTTGGACACCGGAAGTGTTCTGAGCATCACCGATAATGTGTCGGGACCACCGGAAGGGTTTTGGGGTCCACCAGGAGGGGCCACCAGCCCCGGAGGCTTGCATGGGCCAAGAGTGTGTCAGGACCGGATTTCGGGATATTAATTTCCCAGAAAATGGCCCTTATGCTCACCAGCCCCATGATTACTATTAGCTGGCGAGACACAAACTTGATACAATAACTCCAAGCAAAATACATAATATGTAGTACAATACCATTCTGGCCTAGGAGTACAACACAAGGTTTCTAGTGGTTGATGGCGGAAGCGGTGTGTGGATCATCAGCGTCTATGGGACTCCATTTCCCACAGGAACAGCTAACCAGGTTAACTCCTATCTTCGCGAGGCTACTATCACCATTGCTTAGGTTCCGGGGCTGTCATCTCGTCGCTCCTTTCCGGGCAAGAAATCTGGCCAAGACAATAGCCAGGGACAAGCCAGTGAGTACTTTGAATGTACTCGCAAACATTATGAACACGGGTATAATATAAAACATGATAATCATGCTATGAAATATTCTATCATCACAACGTCAGTCACAGAAATGAAATCCATGATGCACGCAAACAAGATATTCACGTAACACATGAGTAATGCAATTAGAGAGTAGAAATAGAATGCCTCAGTCGGGCGTCTGAGCGACACCACAGAAAGGGCTCATAAGTGAAATAAGTAACAAACGTGCCTTAGTCGGGCGTCTGAGTGATGCCACATAAAGGGCTTATAAAGTTAATAAGTAACAAGCGTGCCGCAGTCGCGCGTCTGTGCGACACCACATAAAGGGCTTATAAAGTAAATACATAACAAGCATGCCACAGTAGGGCGTCTCAGCGACACCAGATAAAGGGCTTATATGGTAAATAAATAACAAACATGCCTCAGTCGGGCGTCTGTGCGACACCGCATAAAGGGCTTATAACAGAATAATCACGGTGATTATCCAGGAGGTAGAACCGTCCCAGGGATACTCAATAAATCAAATAATGAACATAGTTAGTCCACAATAATAATAATCATAATCATCATATGTCACTGGTCATAGTCAATGTTCTGACTTAGCAGCTTTTCCTCCGAAGACCGACACTAAGACCGACACTTGACCCAACCCAGACTGTAGTCCTTAACCATGGACACGGCTATTGTGAATAGATATAATCTCTGCAGAGGGTGTACTCTTTACCCACGAGTAACGGATTCTGTTAGTCCATCCAGACTAATTCCGCCTACGGTCTTTTAATTGAAAACACACCTAACCGCACACACCAGCCTGACTTATCGGCGTCTGGAATCATCCATGACACCTGTTTTAGTAAAACTCTACACACCTAACCGCACAAAATTTATACCGCGTGCAAACTGGGGGAGCTACCCCCTTCGGCTACAACCGAAACACCCATGCCCCCGCACTAGGTGGCATGCCTACCGGATGCAGCCGGTATCTTCCACCATGGCCTCTCTGTACGGTGTGTGCTAGAAAGGGGTTGACAACTTACTAAACCGTACCCTACCTACGGCAGGGCCCAGTGGTAGCATGAAACAAGTATGGGGGGTTACTAGAACAAGACTCGATCTACGATCGACTTAGGAGGTTTAGGTGTTACCTACACGATTAGCACAACAAATATGTTTCAACCAACAGCCACAATCACCACTCATCATGTCTCACTATGCCGTACCGGACACAATCGTCTCGACGAAGACCGGAGACAAGCTCGTGTCTACCCAAGACAGAGGCTTCCCCGGGTTCCTCCCGGTATGCATGAGAGGCATATGATGGTGACGACTATCCAAAACATATCAAACTCCAACAGCATGAATCATCAAAATGCACTCATGAGTTTGAACGTATCATCACATAAAATAACGGATACTCCGTGTCGAGGTGGCATTGCAACCGTGTCAGATAACACACACAAAATTATGCCAGGGTTCAGAATGCTTGCCTTCAAGTTGTGCGGAGGTAGGGTGCACTTCAAAACTATTGAAAGTTTTCTTCTCTCTCCAAAAATCCTATTTAAATTTTTTGAATCAATACATAGTTTCAAAAACAGTACAAAAAAGTTGTCTGATTTTATTAAAATAAATCTGAAAATAAACTAGACAATATTTGAGAGAGGTAGGAAAAAGAATCAACTCATTTGGAGTTATATATAAAAAGTTATAGTGAGTCAAAGTTTTGGTCAAATTCTGTTTTTAAAATAGAACAGAAAAAAAACGTTTCGAAACTAACCACGTCGAAGGCGTACTTTGGTTTTACGTATCCACTTATCCAGTGTGGACTGGCTTGTGGTCACTGACAGTGGGTCCAGGGGGCCCACTGGACAGGTTTGACCGGTCGTCTTTCCCTCCTCTTCCTCTGCCCGAGCGGAGGCGGGCCTCCGGCGATCGCCGCTGGTGGTTGGCGGCTCCTCGTGGGGCTCCGAGGGCGGGGATGGATCCGTGGCTCCAGGGCGGTCCTCCCGGTGGTCGTTAGGCAGGTGGGGACGGAGGGAGTCGCCGGCAACGAGCTTCGCGGCGGCCGGTGGCTACGGGTGAATTGGGGGTTTGAAGCTATGGTGGCTCTCCGTCGGAGCAGGGGGTTTGGGCGGCTCCACAAGACGAAGGGGAGTCGGGTGGTGGTGTTGGATGGACGGGGGAGGGCCTGGTTGTGATGAACGGGGCCGGAAGGCGGCGGTGGCTGAGCTGCCGGAGACGGGGGAAGACGGCCTCCCCTGGTCGATTGCGGGCTAGGGGAGCTCTAGGGGGATGGCTTGAGGTTGCCTGGGGTCTAGGAGGAGCTCGGGGTCACCATTTATAGTGTAGCTAGGTCGATTTCGCCGCTGCTGGGGATAAGATCGTTGACCGACCGCTTCTGTTGCGGCAGGGCGACGTGGCGCCGACAAGCGCTTGCAGACGAGCGTGAGATAAGTTTGGCCTGCTCCAGCGGGCAGCTGGCGCGCGGCTATAGCTAGGGCGGCACCGACCGTGGTAGGAGCCCACTGTGGCCGGCCGCTAGCCGTCGTGGCCGACGTGACGACAGTGTTGTGCGGCTCCAGGGATGGCTCTGCGGCGAGGAAGGAGGCGGCCATGTTGGCTACAAGAGGGGAATGGCCAGAACGAGCACGGGGTGGGGGGGGGGGCAGTGAGACGCGGCGGCTCAGTGCGCGCGCGTGCAAAACATGTGCTCTGGGCGCGCCCAGAGCACGCGCACCAGGTGCTCGGCGTAATGCCAGTGCATGCTGGGAGGCTAGGGTGGAGCTGGGGTTTAACAGGATTAGGCTAGGGTATTCTAGAGGCTTAGTGGACAAGCTAGTTTGATCAGAGGATCAAGTTCACAATGCAAACCAAAACTTATGCCAAATCTTCTCATGCACTCAAGGTGTTTGACAGAATGTCAGGAGCCCCTAGGAAACTCTTGGGGTAGCCAAGGTCCCCAGATCAATGTCTCTTTAGAAGGTAAAGAGGGTGGCAAGGTTAGTTTGCCAAATGTAGAAACTTGTTAGTGCAATTATTTGGGAAAACCAATTCTGGATAGAACCTAAAGGCTATCATTTCATGGACCAAAAATATTCCAATGGGTTCATGCTCCTGAACTTAAGGGTTTTGTAGGAAGGACTACAAGCAGGAAAAAGAATCATGGGTAAAGGAGCAAGTTAAAATATGGTTGCAGTACAAATCATCAAGTTGGACCAGAATGAAATTGAGGTTGATTCACTCAAATTTTTCAAAGGACATAACTGGGTTTTTGCATAAAGATGGATAATATACTCCTACTGAGCTCCCCTAATTTTGGTGGAAGTTTTAAAGAAGTATTTAAATAGGTTGTAGTGCAAAAGTGCAATTGGACCAGATTTAAAAACTTGTGGTAAAACTCAAAATCTCCAAATGACTAAGGAATAATTTTGCATAAAAGTGATTTAGGGACATCATATGTCATCCCCAAGTTTTGGTGAAAATTTTAGATGCATTTATCAAATGGTTGCAGTGCAAAAGAGGCTCCAAAACTTATGAAAATCACTTTAAAGGGATAAAGCTCAGGAAAAACAATTATGCAAATAAAACCACTGATTCAGAATTGTTTTATTGAGAGAGTATAGAAGTCCAATAATATTTTTGGAAAGTTTCCACTTGAGGCAAAAACTCCTCAATATTAAAGAAAAGGGGTTCTGAAATCAAAAGAAAATCCAGAAAGCAAAATTTTAAACTCCTGGTAGAAATTCAAAACATGGTTACATTTTTGGGATGTTACAACACTACCCCCCTAAAAAAAATCTCGTCCTCGAGATTTGATAACGGTTGTTTGAAATTTTTTACTCCTACCATCACAAAAATAACCATCCTGCTCCTGTAATTAAAACGTAGCCACAGTGAGAGGGCAATAAGTGGTGTAAAACTACAGTGTGGCATACTGGTGTTGCGTGGAAAATTTACGGTCGGTTTCTACTATTGGTTACAGTAAATTTAGAATAAATTCTAAATTACTGGAAAAAAAACGCTGGTCGTACCCGAGAGCACAGTGCTCTCTGCGGCTGATAGGTGGACCCGGGGCCCACTGTCGATCTCTTCCTCTACCTCTGGCTCTCTCTTCTTCCTCTCTCCTTTGCGCTTTCCCGCGCTTTCTCCACCGGCGACTTCTAGCCCGTAGGGCATCTAGGCCGTACTGCGGTAGTGCACGGCATGCTAGCTGCCGGCGCAACGTGCAATAGCCTGGCGGGCCAGTGCGCTGTCAGCACTGCTCACGGATTCGCCCCCAAACACCGCCGATCGAGCGACGAGTGGCGCTGGTGGACTTCGCCCACCGTACACCGATCTTGAGCTATAAAACGACCGCGGTGCTCCTTCTTCCTCCACCTGACCTCGCTTCTCCATCTCCTCCCTTCTCCTCCCTTCTCCTTCATTTCTGTCTGCAGGAGCTCTGGACGAGGCTCTAATGGCGGAGGTGATGCCGGACTGGTACGTGATCCTGATGTGCGGAGGGTTGGCGGCATTGCTGGGGTTCTCCGTGCTCCTGTGCGTGATGATCCTCGATGATCATCGTGATGCGGCCGCTCGAGTGTTAGCTCTCCGCGGTGGCGGTGATCATGATGATTAGGTGCGGTGTCAGGTGCTAACTGCTGTTAGGGTGCCAAGGTAACTTGTACCCGAGTAATTACTCACAAATCTCTCCCTCTGAGACTGTGGGGTGTTAGGGAGGTGATTAGCTTGGTGCAAAAAGTGCACGTGGATTTGCACTAGATCGCGTGGTTGGGGTCGTGAGTCTGCTGTTATGGTGTTGCGTGAAAATAAAAATCTATGTCGTGAAGAAATGTATGCTGCAATAACTCCGAGAAAAATCTCATTTGAGGATTTACTGAGAGTGAAAACAGTAAAAAAAATACCGTAGTAAAATCACTCACATTGATTGAAACTAACGATTTAATTCATCGCACAAATTTAGGATACCACACACAAGTTGCAACACATAAATGCAGGGACCATAAACACAGCAATGACATCTACAACGACAATCGTAATTGGACAGGGTCCTGAGAAAAAGTCTCTGGAATCGGGACACACTCTTCTTCTATCGGGGGAAGTGGATTGACCAATCGATGAACGTGCCTCTCCTGGTTGGGCCTCAGTGGTCTGCCGATGGCGATCTGAGGATTCAAATCAGCGAGGCTCTGGAGATAACCCATTACTCGCTGGGTCAAACGCTCTTGAGCGATGACATACTGGGCAACATTGGCCAGTACTGGGTCTCTCTCGATTCGTCCACCGGGAAACGATGCTACTTCTTCGGGTGCTGCACGACTCGGGAAATAATAGTACCCCCGTTCGCTGGCATAGGGTACCGCGAATCAAAGGCGAGTAAGCGCCTCATACGCAGCAACTTCTATGGCCATATGCGGAGTCGGCATAGATTTCCCCACGAAGGAAGCTTCTGTGGGGTCTTGGTTTGGGTTTGCGGGAGGGACGTGCACCACTACCCAATATTTCGAGGTGGATGGGCTGATCCTTGATTTGAGCAACTCATACTGGGGTGGGTGGGTAGCACTCATGGTACTGCAGGTAAAGTCCCACAAAATTTTAACAAAGCTACCTGGAGTTGCATCTGGAGTTCTCAGATAGATACTAGGGATCGACATGGCAATGGAAATGGTTGTGTGAGTGGTGCTCAAGGCGAGGGGTACCTGGTAAGATCAAGGGGTGGCCTATTATATAGCATTGGGACTGGGTTGTTTACCGCGGTGAAGGGTAACTAGTCTATCGAGTCTGCTCCATGGGGTCGGGGTCAATGCTACAGCTACGCATATCTCGTAAAAGTGACGTATTACTATGGGTGTCGTCGGTGCGGCTTTGGTAGCTGTGCCCGAAAAACAATGCAACCGCACGCTAACGTATTTATGCAAGGCTACTATTTAAAACAGAGGCACACAAGCAGGCTGCGATTATTCAAGTCGATGCAAGATTACATAATTACAGGGCGTGGGCATACTGAGACTCGGTACTACTCGAGTGACTTAGTCTACCTCGTTTATATCTAAATGAGCCTACCTTGTGGACGTCGAGGCTTCTCCATGGGTTTCGCTGTCGGGATTAGTGGGAGGGGGTTGAGGGGCTGCCGGGTCGGGGTAGCGATGATGACCATCACGGGGATTGTTGGCCACAATCCCGCTTGAGCGTGTTCCCAAAAGGTGACGAAGCACTTCCGGGGACACCAAAGTATTTTGGTCGATGGCTGGTGCAGACCTCAAGGACTCGATCGGGTGTCTGAATAGCACGACTGGGTTGTCGGCGTCGGGCTCATCTTCTCCTCTTGCCGGGGATCGGCGGACCAGTTCTCCACGAGCTGCGATCAGAGCAAGGGTGATTTGATCGAATAGTTCCTCTAGTGCACCTACATAGTGCACCAGATGCAATAATGCAGGATCCGTCTCGTGGTCGCCGTTGGCAACCTGGGGTGGCCTACCATACCCGTCACGGCTGGGGTAGTAGTAGAACGAGCGACAGTTAACTCTAGGCGACAAGTGCCGGAGTTGAACTATAGCCTCTCGAGCGGCTAGTTGGATGGCTTGTGGCTCAAAGGAAGTTGTCCTTCTGGTGAACCTGTAGGGGTGTTCTGGAGATAGACCCCTACCATATATGTGCACGGTGGCCCAGAATTGACGCCTTTCACCGCTCATGGGTCCTTGGTACACAACATATTCTGGGGGCTCCTCTAATGCAAAGGCACGGCGGGTGAGGTTTGCTAGCACGGTCACAAAACCTCCAAGGTTGTTTGCCGTGGTTTCATTGTGCACGACGGGGCCAGGCATTATGGCTTGGTTTGGGGAAAGAGTTTGTGTTGTGCTGTGTTGAGGCTAGCGTGCCCTTTTTATAGAAAAAGGGAATAGAGTCTTCCTTCGCACGCTTGCGAATGAGACAATTTAGGTGTCGGTCACTGGCGCGTGATCGACAGGCCAGGCTGATAGGTTGGGCACCGACTGCCAAAAGGTGTCGGGTCCCAGTGGGGCAATCTTACGCGAGAAGCTTGGCCGGGGTTAGGTTATGGTCTGGTGGTTTGGTTAACCTAGGTTTATTGACCCGGCTAAGATAGGATTAGCCAATGGTCAGCCTGGCTCTGATACCAAGTCTGTCACGACCGGATTTCGGGATACTAATTTCCCAGAAAATGGCCCTTATGCTCACCAGCCCCAGGATTACTGTTAGCTGGCGAGACACAACTTGATACAATAACTCCAAGCAAAATACATAATATGTAGTACAAGACCATTCTGGCCTCGGAGTACAACTCAAGGTTTCTAGTGGTTGATGGCGGAAGCGGTTTGTGGATCATCAGCATCTATGGGACTCCATTTCCCACGGGAACAGCTGACCAGGTTAACTCCTATCTTCGCGAGGCTACTATCACCATTGCTTAGGTTCCGGGGCTGTCATCTCATCGCTCCTTTCCGTGCAAGAAATCTGGCCAAGACAATAGCCAGGGACAAGCCAGTGAATACTTTGAATGTACTCGCAAACATTATGAACACGAGTATAATATAACAAATGATAATCATGCTCTGAAATATTCTATCATCACAACGTCAGTCACAGAAACTTGGTACAAATGATGCACACAAACAAGATATTCATGTAACACATGAGTAATGAAATTAGAGAGTAGAAATAGAATGCCTCAGTCGGGCGTCTGAGCGACACCACAGAAAGGGCTCATAAGTGAAATAAGTAACAAACATGCCTCAGTCGGGCGTCTGAGCGACGCCACATAAATGGCTTATAAAGTAAATAAGTAACAAGCGTGCCGCAGTCGCGCGTCTGTGCGACACCACATAAAGGGCTTATAAAGTAAATACATAACAAGCATGCCACAGTCGGGCGTCTCAGCGACACCACATAAAGGGCTTATATGGTAAATAAATAACAAACATGCCTCAGTCGGGCGTCTGTGCGACACCGCATAAAGGGATTATAACAGAATAATCACGGTGATTATCCAGGATGTAGAACCGTCCCAGGGATGCTCAATAAATCAAATAATGAACATAGTTAGTCCACAATAATAATAATCATAATCATCATATGTCACTGGTCATAGTCAATGTTCTGACTTAGCAGCTTTTCCTCCGAAGACCGACACTAAGACCGATACTTGACCCAACCCAGACTGTAGTCCTTAACCATGGACACGGCTATTTGAATAGATATAATCTCTGCAGAGGGTGTACTCTTTACCCACGAATAACGGATTCCGTTAGTCCATCCGGACTAATTCCACCTACGGTCTTTTAATTGAAAACACACCTAACCGCACACACCAGCCTGACTTATCAGCGTCTGGAATCACCCATGATACCTGTTTAAGTAAAACTCTAAGTGGGGAGGCTACAACCTCGATTAGCATGGGATCACAAAATTTATACCGCGTGCAAACTGGGGGAGCTACCCCCTTCGGCCACAACCGAAACACCCATGCCCCCGGACCAGGTGGCATGCCTACCGGATGCAGCAGGTATCTTCCACCATGGCCTCTCTGTACGGTGTGTGCTAGAAAGGGGTTGACAACTTACTGAACCGTACCCTACCTACGGCAGGGCCAAGTGGTAGCACGAAACAAGTATGGGGGGTTACTGGAACAAGACTCGATCTACGATCGACTCAAGAGGTTTAGGTGTTACCTGCATGATTAGCACAACAAATATGTTTCAACCAACAGCCACAATCACCACTCATCATGTCTCACTATGCCGTACCGGACACAATCGTCTTGACGAAGACTGGAGACAAGCTCGTGTCTACCCAAGACAGAGGCTTCCCCGAGTTCCTCCCGGTATGCATGAGAGGCATATGATGGTGATGACTATCCAAAACATATCAAACTCCAACAGCATGAATCATCAAAATGCACTCATGAGTTTGAACGTATCATCACATAAAATAACGGATACTCCGTGTCGAGGTGGTATTGCAACCGTGTCAGACAACACAAACAAAATTATGCCAGAGTTCAGAATGCTTGCCTTCAAGTTGTGGGGAGGTAGGGTGCACTTCAAAACTTTTGAAAGTTTTCTTCTCTCTCCAAAAATCCTATTTAAAATTTTTGAATCAATACATAGTTTCAAAAACAGTACAAAAAGTTGTCTGAGTTTTTTTAAAATAAATCTGAAAATAAACTAGACAATATTTGAGAGAGGTAGGAAAAAGAATCAACTCATTTGGAGTTATATTTAAAAAGTTATAGTCAGTCAAAGTTTTGGTCAAATTCTGTTTTTAAAATAGAACAGAAAAAAAAGAAAACGTTTCGAAACTAACCACGTCGAAGGCGTACTTTGGTTTTACGTATCCACTTATCCAGCGTGGACTGGCTTGTGGTCACTGACAGTGGGTCCAGGGGGCCCACTGGTCAGGTTGACCGGGTTTTTCTTTCCTCTGCCCGAGCAGAGGCGGGACTCCGGCGATCGCCGCCGGTGGCTCCGAGGGCGGGGATGGATCCATGGCTCCAGGGCGGTCCTCCCGGTTGTCGTTAGGCAGGTGGGGACGGAGGGAGTTGCTGGCGAAGAGCTTCACGGCGACCGGTGGCTACGGGTGAATTGGGGGTTTGGGGCTACAGTGGCTCTCCGTCGCAGCAGGGGGTTTGGGCGGCTCCACAGGACGAAGGGGAGTCGGGTTGTTGTGTTGGATGGACGGGGGAGGGCCTGGTTGTGATGAACGGGGCCGGAAGGCGGCGGTGGCCGAGCTGGCCGGAGATGGGGAAGACGGCCTCCCCTGGTCGATTGCGGGCTAGGGGAGCTCTAGGGGGATGGCTTGAGGTTGCCTGGGGTCTAGGAGGAGCTCGGGGTCACCATTTATAGTGTAGCTAGGTCGGGTCCCCCACTGCTAGGGATAAGATCGCCGGCTGACCGCTTCTGTTGCGGCAGGGAGACGTGGCGCCGACGAGCGCTTGCAGACGAGCGTGAGGATAAGCTTGGACTGCTCCAGGGGGCAGCTGGTGTGCGGCTGTGGCTCGGGCGGCGCCGACCGAGGTAGGAGCCCACTGTGGCCGACCGCTAGCCGCCGTGGCCGACCTGACGGCGGCGGTGTGCGGCTCCAGGGATGGCTCTGCGGCGATGGAGGAGGTGGCCGGCTGCGAGAGGGGAGTGGCCAGAACGAGCACGGGGGGCGGCAGTGAGATGCAGCGGCTCGGTGTGCGTGCGTGCAAAACGTGCGCTCTGGGCACGCCCAAAGCACGCGCACCAGGTGCTCGGCGTAATGCCAGTGCATGCTAGGAGGCTAGGGTGGAGCTGGGGTTTAACAGGATTAGGCTATGGTATTCTAGAGGCTTAGTGACAAGCTAGTTTGATCAGAGGATCAAGTTCACAATGCAAACCAAAACTTATGCCAAATCTGCTCATGCACACAAGGTGTTTGACATAATGCTAGAGGCATCTAGGCAGTTCTTGGAGTGGCCAAAATCTCCAGATCCTAGTCTCTTTAGGTGTAGGTGGTGGTGGTCAGGTTAGTTTGTCAAACAAAGAAACTTGTTAGTGCAAACATTTGAGAAAACCAATTCTGGACAGAACCTAAAGGCTATCATTTCATGGACCAAAAATATTCCAATGGTTCATGCTCCTGGACTTAAGGGTTTTGTAGGAAGGACTACAAGCAGGAAAAAGAATCATGGGTAAAAGAGCAAGCAAAAATATGGTTGCAGTACAAATCCTCAAGTTGGACCAGAATGAAAATGAGGTTGATTCACTCAAAATTTTCAAAGGACATAACTGGGTTTTTGCATAAAGGTGGATAATATACTCCTACTGACCTCCCTAATTTTGGTGGAAGTTTTAAAGAAATATTTAAATAGGTTGTAGTGCAAAATTGCCCACTGGACCAGATTTGAAAACTTGTGGTAAAACTCAAAATCTCCAAATGACTAAGGAATAATTTTGCATAAAAGTGATTTAGGGACATCATATGTCATCCCCAAGTTTTGGTGAAAATTTTAGATGCATATATCAAATGGTTGTAGTGCAAAAGAGGCTCCAAAACTTATGAAAATCAGTTTAAAGGGATAAAGCTCAAGAAAAACAATTATGCAAATAAAACCACTGATTCAGAATTTTTTTATTGAGAGAGTATAGAAGTCCAATAATATTTTTGGAAAGTTTCCACTTGAGGTAAAAACTCCTAAATATTAAAGAAAAGGGGTTCTGAAATCAAAAGAAAATCCAGAAAGCAAAATTTTAAACTCCTGGCAAAAATTCAAAACATGGTTAAATTTTTGGGGTGTTACAGAGTGGGAAGGGACCAGCCCCTTAATGGGCTGGTGCGCCTCCCACCAAGGCCCCAGGGGCAGCAAGAGGGGAGAGGGGGAAACCCTAGGCGCAGATGGGCCTAAGGCCCACCCTAGGGCGCGCCCCCTCTCTCCCCCTCTTGGCCGCCCCCCTCCATCCCATCTAGGGCTGCCCCCCTAGGGTGGGAACCCTAGAGGGGGCGCAGTCCCCTCCCCTCCTCCTATATATAGTGGGGTTTTGGGGGCTTCCATACACGAAAGTCTCTCTCTCTCTCTCTCTCTCTCTCTCTCTCTCTCTCTCTCTCTCTCTCTCTCTCTCTCTCTCTCTCAGAGCAGCCCTACCTCTCCACCTCCTCATCTTTCCTAGTGCTTGGAGAAGCCCTCCTGGAGAACCACACTGCTCCAGCACCACCACGCCATCGTGCTGCTGCTGAAGTTGTGTTCCCCAACCTCTCCCTCCTCCTTGCTGGAGCAAGGTGCGGGAGACGTCACTGGGCTGCACATATGTTGAACACGGAGGCGCCGTTGTTCGGCGCTTATATCAGAATCGACTGCGATGTGAATCGTTGCGTGTATGACTCCACCAAATGTGTTCTTGTAACACTTCCGCTTAGCAATTTTCAAGCGTGTTAAGATGCACTCCCTCTCTCTCATTGCTAGTATCTCCTAGATTGATCTTGGTGACACGTAGGAAAAATTTGAATTATTACTATGTTCCATAACAGTGGCATCATGAGCTAGGTCTATCCGTAGATTCTATGCACGAGTAGAACACAAAGTAGTTGTGGGCGATGATTTGCTCAATTTGCTTACCATTACTAGGCTTATCTTGATTTAGCGGCATTGTGGGATGAAGCGGCCCAGACCGACCTTACTCGTACGCTTACGTGAGACTGGTTCCACTGACCGACATGCACTTGATGCATAAGGTGGCTAGCGGGTGTCTGTCTCTCCCACTTTAGTCGGATCGGATTCGATGACAAGGGTCCTTACGAAGGGTAAATAGCAATTGGCATATCACCGTTGTGGCTTTTGTGTAGGTAGGAAGTGTTCTTACTAGAAACCCATAGCAGCCACGTAAAACATGCAACAATTAGAGGATGTCTAACTTGTTTTTGCAGGGTATGCTATGTGATGTGATATGGCCAAAAGGATGTGATGAATGATATATGTGATGTATGATATTGATCATGTTCTCGTAATAGGAATCATGACTTGCATGTCGATGAGTATGACAACCGACAGGAGCCATAGGAGTTGTCTTAATTTATTGTATGACTTGCGTGTCAATGAAAACGCCATGTAATTACTTTACTTTATTGCTAACTGTTAGCCATAGTAGTAGAAGTAATAGTTGGCGAGACAACTTCATGAAGACACGATGATGGAGATCACGATGATGGAGATCATGGTGTCATGCCGGTGACGATAGTGATCATGCCGCGCCTTGAAGATGGAGATCAAAGGCGCAAGATGATATTGGCCATATCATGTCACTTTATTATTTGCATGTGATGTTTGTCATGTTTACACCTTATTTGGTTAGAACGATGGTGGCATAAATAAGATGATCCCTCACTAAAATTTCAAGAAATGTGTTCCCCCTAACTATGCACCATTGCAAAGGTTCGTTGTTTCGAAGCACCACGTGATGATCGGGTGTGATAGATTCTAACGTTCGCATACAACAAGTGTAAGCCAGATTTACACATGCGAAACACTTAGGTTGACTTGACGAGCCTAGCATGTAGAAACATGGCCTCGGAACACAAGAGACTGAAAGGTCGGACATTAGTCATATAGTAGATACGATCAACATGGACATGTTCACCATTGATGACTAGTCCGTCTCACGTGATGATTGGACACAACCCAGTCGATTTGGATCATGTATCACTTAGATGACTAGAGGGATGTCTATCTGAGTGGGAGTTCATTAAATAATTTGATTAGATGAACTTAATTATCATGTACTTAGTCTAAAATATCTTTACAATATGTCTTGTAGATCAAATGGCCCACGCTAATGTTGCCCTCAACTTCAATGCGTTCCTAGAGAAAACCAACTGAAAGACGATGGTAGCAAATATACGGATTGGGTCCGTAACTTGAGGATCATCCTCATAGCTGTCAAGAAAGCATATGTCCTTGAAGCACCACTTGGTGATGCACCCATTTTCCCAGCAACTCAAGACGTTATGAACGCCTAGTAGTTGCGTAGTGATGATTACTCCCTAGTTCAGTGCGGCATGCTTTACAGCTTAGAACCGGGGCTCCAAAAGCGTTTTGAGCAGCACGGAGCATATGAGATGTTCCAAGAGCTGAAAATGGTTTTCCAATCTCATGCCCGGGTCGAGAGATATGAATTATCCAACAAGTTCTACAGTTGTAAGATGGAGCAAAACAGTTCTGTCAGCGAGCATATACTCAAAAAGTCTGGGTTGCACAACCTCTTGTCTCAGCTGGGAGTTAATCTCCAGATGACTTGGTCATTGACAGGATCCTCCAGTCGCTTCCACCTAGCTACAAGAGCATTGTGATGAACTACAATATGCAACGAATGGAGAAGTCCATTCCTGAGTTGTATTCAATGCTGAAATCTGCAGAGGTGGAAATCAAAAAGGAACATCAAGTGTTGATGGTGAATAAGACCACTAGTTTCAAGAAGGGAAAGGGTAAGAAGAACTTCAAGAAGGACGGCAAGGGAGTTGCCGCGCCCGGTAAATCAGTTGCCAGGAAGAAGCCAAAGAATGGACCCAAGCCCGAGACTCAGTGCTTTTATTGCAAGGGAAATGGTCACTTGAAGTGGAACTGCCCCAAGTACTTAGCGGATAAGAAGGCTGGCAATACCAAACGTATATATGATATACATGTTATTAATGTTTACTTTACCAGCACTCGTAGTAGCTCCTGGGTATTTGATACCAGTGCGGTTGCTAATATTTGTAACTCAAAACAGGAGCTGCGGAATAAGCGGAGACTAGAGAAGGACGAGGTGATGATGCGCGTCGGGAATGGTTCCAAGGTCGATGTGATCGCTGTCGGCACGCTACCTCTTCATTTACCTACGGGATTAGTTTTAAACCTCAATAATTTTTATTTAGTGCCAGCTTTGAGCATGAGCATTGTATCTGGATCTCGTTTAATGCAAGATGGCTACTCATTTAAATTTGAGAATAATGGTTGTTCTATTTATATGAGAGATATGTTTTATGGTCATGCCCCGCTGGTCAATGGTTTATTCTTATTGAATCTCAATCTCAAACGTGATGTTACACATATTCAAAGTGTGAATGCCAAAAGATGTAAGATTGATAATGATAGTCCCACATACTTGTGGCACTGCTGCCTTGCTCACATTGGTGTCAAACGTATGAAAAAATCCATGTAGATGGATTTTTGGAGTCTCTTTATTATAAATCATTTGACACGTGCGAACCATGCCTCATAGGCAAAATGACCAAGACTCCGTTCTCCGGAACAACGGAGCGAGCAACCAACTTATTGGTAATCATACATACTGATGTGTGCGGTCCAATGAGCGTTGAGGCTCACGGTGGCTATTGTTATGTTCTCACTCTCACTAATGACTTAAGTAGATATGGGTATGGCTACTTAATGAAGCACAAGTCTGAGACCTTTGAAAAGTTCAAGGAATTTTAGAGTGAGGTAGAGAATCAACGTGACAGGAAAATAAAGTTCCTATGATCAGATCGTGGAGGAGAATATTTGAGTCACAGGTTTGGCATGCACCTAAGGAAATTTGGAATTGTTTCACAACTCACGCCGCCTGGAACACCTCAGGGTAATGATGTGTACGAACGTCGTAATCGCACTCTATTGGATATGGTGCGATCTATGATGTCTCTTACCGATCTACCGCTGTCATTTTGGGGCTATGCTTTAGAGACTGCCGCATTCACTTTAAATAGGGCTCCGTTGAAATCCTTTGAGACGACACCGTATGAACTATGGTTTGGGAAGAAACCTAAGCCGTCATTTCTGAAAGTTTGGGGATGCGATGCTTATGTCAAGAAACTTCACCCTGAAAGCTCAAACCCAAGTCGGAAAAATGCGTCTTCATAGGATACCCTAAGGAAACTATTGGGTATACCTTCTACCTCAGATCCGAAGGCAAGATCTTTGTTGCCAAGAATGGATCCTTTCTAGAGAAAGAGTTTCTCTCGAAAGAAGTAAGTGGGAGGAAAGTAGAACTTGATGAGGTACTGCCTATTGAACTGGAGAGTAAGGCAGCTCACGAAGATATTTCTGTGGTGCCTGCACCGAGTAGAGAGGAAGTTAATGATGATGATCGTGAAACTTCGGATCAAGGTACTACTGAACTTTGTGGGTCCACGAGGACACGTTCCGCACCAGAGTGGTACGGCAACCCTGTCCGGGAATTCATGTTGTTAGACAACGGTGAACCTTCGAACTATGAAGAAGCGATGGCGGGCCTGGATTCCAATAAATGGTTGAATCCATGAAATCCTAGATAGGATCCTTGTATGAAAACGAAGTATGGACTTTGACACACTTGCCCGATGATCGGCAAGCCATAGAGAATAAGTGGATCTTTAAGAAGAAGATAGACGATGATGGTAATGTGACCATCTACAAGGCTCGGCTTGTCGCTAAGGGTTATCAACAAGTTCAAGGGGTTGACTATGATGAGACCTTTTCACCCGTAGAAAATCTAAAGTCCATCCGAATCATGTTAGCATTTGCCACATTCTATGATTATGAGATATGGAAAATGGACGTCAAAATGGCATTCCTTAATGGTTTCCTTAAGGAAGAATTGTATATGATGCAGCTGGAAGGTTTTGTCGATCCTAAGAATGCTGACAAGGTATGCAAGCTCCAACACTCAATCTATGGGCTGGAGCAAGCATCTCGGAGTTGGAACATTCGCTTTGATGAGATGAACAAAGCGTTTGGGTTTACACAGACTTATGGAGAAGCCTGCATTTACAAGAAAGTGAGTGGGTGCTCTGTAGCATTTCTCATATTATATGTGGATGACATACTATTGATGGAAATGATATAGAATTTTTGTTAAGCATAAAGGCGTACTTGAATAAGTGTTTTTCAGTGAAGGACCTTTGTAAGTGCATCTAGTACCACCCGTAGTTGGTTTTGGAGTATTGACGACAAAGTTGGTTGAGGGACTAATGCGTTTGTGAGAATTGCAGGATAACGCAGGTAGTGTCCCTCATTGATTCGGTTTACCTACCGGAGATGACCTCTAAAAATGTATGAAGACATTGAAGACAATGGTGGTATGTGAAGATATTCACATTGAAGACTATGACATGAGAAGACATTGAGCGAAAACTATGAAGCGCGAAGACTGTGTTGTTTCGTTGTTTCCTTTTCTTCTTTGTTGAGTCATAGGAACCACCGTACTATTAAGTGGGGTCCAAGTGAACAAAGTCAGAGTGACTGAAGTGATGCTCAACCCAAATCCTATGTCTTCAAGCAAAGACAATGGGAGCAAATCTTATCCAGAGTTGGATGAGTCAGCTTTGCTTGTAGCCCAAGTAAAGTTGTCGTGTGTGTTTGAAATCTAACCGTTGGAACACGTGTCAAATCCTTAGTGACCCGGGGTCATTTCGGACATATCAGGTTGGGTTGCCTTGTGGCTATAAATAGCCCACCCCCTACACCATATATTGGTGGATGCTCAGAGTTAGTTTACTGCTTTTGTCGTTTTGAGAGCAACCCACCTCGAAGCCTTTGAGAGAGAAATTCTTGCGAGGACAAAGCCCAAACACCCAGAGCCAAAGAGTGTTAGGCATCACTGAAGTTTAGCTATGTTGACTGGAGGGATAATCAAAGTCTCCGCTGCTTGCCCCGTGTTCGATGGAACAGAATATCCCTACTGGAAGAATAAGATGCGCATGCATCTTGAAGCCATTGATGGCGACCTCTGGTATGTCGTCAAGAATGGCGTTCCCAAAACTGGTGAAGGTGTCACCCCTACTGATGTCAAGAAGTTCATTCAACTGGACTCGACTGCAAAGAACATCATCTGTGGTCATCTGACCAAAGGACAGTATGGCCGTGTGAGTGCTCTGGAAACGTCAAAGCTAGTCTGGGATTGGCTGTCCAAGGTCAATGAAGGCGTCTCTACACAGAGAGACCAGAGGATCAGTGTTCTTCGCAATCTCTTCAACCGCTTCAAGAGAAACGACAATGAAAATGTCCAACTCACGCTTGATGGCCTCACCGACATCACAAATGAGCTTCAGGCTCTTGGCGCCACAGAGATCACCAAGCATGAAATTGTCAAGACACTGCTGAGATCACTTGACACCTCCTTTGACACCCTTGCCCTCATGATACAAGAACGTCCTGACTTCAAGACACTCGATCCGTCTGATATACTTGAGAGGCTCAATACACATGAGTTCCAGCTTTCTGAGAAAAGAGATATCTATGGCCCCAACTATGGCCGAACTCGTGCTTTGAAGGCAAAAGTTGTTTCCACATCTGAAGAAGAAGAATCTGACTGCGGTTCTGATGATCCTGAAGACATTGGAAGGGAGCTTGCTATGCTTGTGAAGAAGTTCCAGAAATTCACCAAGAAGAAGGGCTTCAGAAAGTCTTCACGATCCAGTTCAAGAAATGATGAAGCTTCCACTCAAGACAACAAGAAGAGAACATGTCACAAGTGTAAGAAGCCTGGGCACTACATCTCTGAGTGTCCTCAGTGGGACAACGAGAAGAAGAAGAAGAAGAAGAGCAAGGAATATGACTCTAATGACAAGAAGAAGAAGAAATCATCAAAGTCTTCTTCCAAGTCCACATCAAAATCCTCATATAATAAGAAGAGCTCATCTGGCAAGGCTCATGCTTTTGTTGGCAAGGAAATGGATTCATCGGAGGAGTCTGCTTCTGAGGAGGCAGAGGTGGAATCTGAAGCTGAGTCCGACTCTGGCGTTGCAAGTCTGGCTCTGGCCACAACCTACGTTGCAAAGTCCATCTTCAACACTGAAGACAATGACTCCCACACCAATGCTGATGATGACAAGGATGATCCTGCTCCCACCTACTGCTTCATGGCATGCGGTGCCAAGGTAAAATCGCGCGATGCTTACTTTCAAACATCAAGTGAAGATGACTTTGATTGTGAATCTAAACCCAGCTACAAAACACTTGCTAAAATTGCTACTGAACAACAAAGGGCTATGGAACATACTCAAAAACTGTTAGACAAAAGCGATGACCTGTTGGACGCGGAAATGACACGTTCACAGTCCTTAGTTGAAGACATACAAAATCTTCATGCTAAGTATCAAGAACTTGAAAGTCTTCATGAGACGCTCTCAACCACTTATGAAAAGCTCTCCTATGATTATCTTCAAAGAAAGCAAGAGCTTGAGAAATTGAAAGCGACTCATGAAGATCTTCAAAAAGAGAATGAGTCATTTCGCGCTCAACAGATCAGTTCCGCTCAGGATGAATTTGAACCACCATGTCTAAAATGCATTGAGCATGATAATGCTGCTTCTGTTGCTGAATGTTCCACTGCTACTACTGTTGCTCTGTCTTCAACTTTTGATGTGGTAACTAACCCCTCATCTGAGGATACCACTACTATTGTCGATGAAAATGCTAGGTTGAAGACATTGCTTGAAACAGGGATGTATAAAAGTCTAAAAGGGCATCAGACACTTTGTGATGTCCTCAAAAAGGAGATTCTGAACTGAAACGCTAGGAAAGAGGGTGTTGGGTTCGAGAGGAAAATGAATGCTTATGGTTCCTACTGGAAGCCTGAGCAGTATCCCAAAACCACATGGGTTGCTACAAAGGAACCTTCAGTGGATCCATCCACTTTATCTGGATTTACCTGTGCTAATCCTATTATCATTGATGAATCCTTTGATGCAAACTATAAACTGTTCAAAAACCAGAATGGTGAAGTGTTTGCCAGGTATATTGGTACTAACTGCAGGAATGGACCGCCAATGAAGAAGATCTGGGTTCTCAAAAGCTGTCTTGAGAATCTTCCAGTGAATGTCATCATGACACCACCCGGGAAGAAGACAAACCCCAGACCAAAGGCATCATATGGTCCAACGGCTTCATACGAACACAGGACTCACTTGAGTCACCCTAATGCCAATGTTTTGCAGGGAAATCATACTCAGACTCATGAATATGAGCATGTGTCTTCAAACCGCTATGTTCATAGAACTAAGAACTTTTCTTCTTATTCACATGAGTATCCTTCATCTCCTGCAAGGCTATTTGCTAGGGCTTCAAAGCCGAAATTCTCAGATGCTGCACTTAGACTCATTGCTTCTAAGCCACCCCTGAAATGTGGGTGGTGAAGAAGAATTAACTCTCTTTTGCAGAATGTGGTCTCCAGCCAGCAATCAAAGGCGTCCAATATTATTGCTGGGGACCTAAAACACAAAGGGACACATGATAAAATGACTTACTATGTATTCCACATATGAATCGCTTACCTATCATACTGTGTGCTAACTTTCATCTATGCTGTGATAATCCAAGTGTGCATCAACTGCTTATGCTTCACAACATACATTGTGAAGCCTATCCTCCTAACTGCACTGTAGGGCATGTCACCAAAAGCTTAAGAATGGATTATTGACAGCAGATGCACTAATCATATGACTGGTGATCGAAGTCTTCTCATGGACTCAACCTTATGTCCATCCGACAAGAGTCAAATCACATTTGCTGACACTGGTAAAGGCAAGGTATTGGGTCTAGGTAGGGTTGCAATCTCAAAGGATCAACACATGGATAAAGTGATGCTTGTTGAATCCCTTGGATTCAACTTAATGTCTGTCTCAATGCTTTGTGACTTAAACATGATTGTGATATTTGGAAAATATCGTTGCCTTGTACTAATGGAATTTGACAAGTCTCTAGTCTTTGAAGGGTATAGGAAAGGTGATCTATACATGGTAGATTTCTCACCAGGTCCATAGATTGCCGTATGTCTTCTTGCAAAAGCTTCAGAATGCTGGCTCTGGCATCGAAGGCTGGGGCATGCTAGCATGAGGAACTTGCACACTCTCGTCAAGAAGAAGCATGTCATAGGCATCGAAGGTGTCAAGTTCAAGAAAGATCATTTGTGTGGTGCTTGCGAAGCTGGGAAGATGACGAGGGCCAAGCACCCCTCGAAGACAATCATGACGACATCTCAACCTTTTGAGCTGTTGCACATGGACTTATTTGGCCCTACTCACTACTCCACCCTCACAACAACGGCGTGTCTCTATGGCTTCGTCATTGTTGATGACTACTCAAGATACACATGGGTGCACATAATTCTCTACAAGACTGAAGTACAAGATGTCTTCAGACGATTCGCCAATCGAGCAATGAACAACTATGGCGTCAAGATCAAGCATATCAGAAGTGATAACAACACTGAATTCAAGAACACCGGCCTTGATCTTTATCTGGATAAAATGGGAATCACTCATGAATTTTCTGCTCCTTACACACCTCAGCAAAATGGCATTGTTGAGCGCAAAAACAGAACCCTCATTGAGATGCCTCGAACAATGCTCGACGAGTACAAGACACCAAGAAAGTTCTGGCCTGAAGCTATTGATACTGCATGTCACATCATCAACCGTGTTTACATCCACAAGCTTCTGGGCAAAACATCCTATGAGCTCCTTACTGGCAAGAAACCAAATGTCAGCTACTTCAGAGTCTTTGGTGCTAGGTGCTAGATCAAGGATCCCGATGGCAAGTCAAAATTTGAACCCAAATCTCACGAAGGCTTCATGCTTGCGTATGGAAAGGATTCGCACTCCTACAGAGTCTTCAACCTCTTCCACTACAAAATCGTTGAAACAGTGGATGTGCGATTTGATGAAACCAATGGTTCACAATGAGAGCTCCTGCTAAGCACTCTAGATGAAGCTCCTTCCAGTGAATCTATCAAGCTTATGGGAACTGGTGAAATCATGCCCTCTGAAGAACAGCCTGAAGAGGAACTTATCATTTCTGCACCAAACCAACCTGAAGACAATGCTCAGACCGAAGACAATCCTCCCAATGATGACAATGATTAGCATGGGCAAGGTCTTCGTCCAGTTCATCCTCATGTTGCAAATGAAGTACAAATCGAGAAGATAATTGACAGCATCAATGTGCCTGGTCCTCTTACTCGCTCAAGGGCAACACAGTTAGCAAACTTCTGTGGGCACTTTTCATTTGTGTCAATATCAAAGCCCAAGAAAGTTGTTGAAGCTTTTATCGAACCTGAATGGATCCAAGCCATGCAAGAAGAACTTCAACAGTTCAAGCTGAATAATGTTTGGGAACTTGTCAAGCGACCTGACCCTCGCAAGCATAACATTATTGGAACGAAATGGATATATCGAAACAAGCAAGATGAGCATGGTCAAGTCGTCAGAAACAAAGCACGTCTTGTGGCTCAAGGATATACTCAAGTTGAAGGAATTGACTTCAATGAAACATTTGCTCCTGTTGCTAGGCTTGAAGCTATTCGCATACTGCTAGCCTATGCTAATCATCACAACATCGTGCTATATCAAATGGATGTGAAGAGTGCATTTCTCAATGGCAAGATTGAAGAAGAAGTATATGTCGCTCAACCACCTGGCTTTGAAGATCCAAAACATCCTGATATGGTGTACAAGCTAAACAAAGCACTGTATGGCCTCATAAAAGCTCCTCGCGCATGGTATGATACGATCAAAGACTTCCTGAAGAGCAAAGGCTTCAAACCAGGATCCCTCGATCCCACACTCTTCACGAAGACATATGATGGCGAACTGTTTGTGTGCCAAATATATGTGGATGACATTATCTTCGGCTGCACCAACCAGAAGTACAGTGATGAGTTTGGATACATGATGCAAGAGCAATATTAGATGTCCATGATGGGAGAACTGAAGTTCTTCCTTGGTCTTCAAATTCGTCAGCAAAGCAATGGCATCTTCATATCTCAAGAAAAATACCTCAAAGATTGTCCGAAGAAGTTTGGAATGGAAGACTGCAAAGATTATACGACGCCAATGCCAGCCAAACACCACCTTGGTCCCGACGACAATGGTAAAGAGTTCGATCAAAAGGTATACCGCTCCATGATTGGTTCTTTACTTTATCTATGTGCATCTAGACCAGATATTATGCTTAGTGTTTGCATGTGTGCTCGATTCCAAGCGACACCAAAGGAATCGCATCACTTAGCTGTGAAGCGAATTCTTCAATATTTGGCTTGCACTCCAACACTCGGATTATGGTATCCCAAGTGCTCAAAATTTGATTTGGTTGGATTCTCAGATGTTGATTATGCTTGTGACAAGGTGGACCACAAGTCTACATCAGACACATGTCATTTTCTTGGTCGATCACTTGTCTGTTGGTCTTCAAAGAAGCATAATCGTGTATCACTCTCAACTGCTTAATCTGAATACATTGCTGCCGGATCCTGTTGTGCTCAGCTTCTATGGATGAAGCAAACTCTCAAGGACTATGGCATCAACCTAATACAAGTACCTCTCTTCTGCGACAACGCGAGTGCCATCAAGATAGCCAACAATCCAGTCCAACACTCGAAGACAAAGCACATTGAAATTCGTCATCACTTTCTTAGAGATCATGTCATGAAGAAAGATATCGATATCATTCACGTCAACACTGAAGAGCAACTTGCAGATATATTCACAAAGCCCTTGGATGAGAAAAGGTTTTCCAAGTTACGGTGTGAGCTAAATATCTTGGAATCCTCTAATGTCCTATGATCAGGCACACATCCTAGCACTTATGCATGTTGATGACTTAGATGTACAACACACAAAGTAATGTATATCTTCAATCAATGAAGATTTACACTCTGAGTGTGAATACATTAACATGGAATTTGACTTCGGAGCACCACGATAATTTTGCGCCGTGTCTGGGTCTAATACTTCCTATACGGTGAGTAACGCCACCACCAAATTTCTCTGTTTGAAGTGTTTCACACATGGCGTTACCTTTCCAAAGACTTCACATTTGGTTTGTCTTTAGTTTCAACTTATCTTCATGTTTTTCTGTGCTATGATGATTTGATTGCATATATATATACTAGTGTTCTGTCCTCTACAGCAATCACTTATAGCTATGTCTTCAAGTTGAATCTTTTGAACTAAGTGAATGTGATCGGACCCCAACCTCTCTAAGCTTTCTATCTCAAACTCTATCTGTCCAAATCATATGCATTCTATTGAAACTGTTAAATGTCTTCTCTGCGTCCTAGTCAGTAGAAGACACAGAGACAAACATCAAGTCCTATTTAAATGATTCATCTTTATTGTAGATATCCGGAGAAGCCGAAACAACTCTCCGACATGCCTGGCGAGCGTGGGAACGTGGGACAACTCTGAGTATGTTGCATGCTTGCCACGTGTCCCACGGATGTGAACAGACAGGGGCACCTACGTAATTGCGCTATGCCGCACACCTACATATAAATACGTGTCCCCTGCGGTCAAGAAAACCTTCTTCCACCTCTCCACCTCGTCAAAACCCTAGCGCCACCGCTAGCTCTCGACGACGCCGGCGACGAAGCGCTTAGCTGCCGCGACTTCTCTGACGCCGTCCTCATGCCGGCCGCGGACATCGTCCTCTCCGCCGTCGCCGTAGGTGTCCTCCGTCGCCAAGTTAGGGCACGGTGGGCTGAACTGGTCGGTCTCCTATTCATCCAATCTAGCAGTTCTTCATGCGGTAATTATAACTCTATTTTTACCACCTTTTTTATCTTCATAGATTCATCCTATCTACCGAAAGTGGTTTCTACCTACTCAATGTTAGATCTATTCTGTCTGCATCTCATAATGCCTAGTCTATTCACTTAGATTTCCTATCTAGTTTGATTCCTCACTTGTACTTATTCACGGATTGGTACAAATCGGGAACCAACTCACCTCATATAAGTGAATGTCTTCGCTTCATGAGGTCAATGTCTTCAAACTGATTTATCTTCAAAATCTTTTGAGAATGCATATGACCTCTTCCCCTTCCCTCGCATCTCTAATGCTGTCACAGGTACATGTACGTGGGAGAATCCCTTGGTTCTCATAGTCTGCATTCGTTTGCAGAATACTTACAGCATCATATCAATTCTCCTGAAGCCAGTTCCTGCTTGACCAGCAAGCGAAAGTCTCTGAAGCCTTTGAACATATTGAAGCCATTTAGTTTGAAGTTCATGGCTGCAGAAAAATCAGGAAGGAAGGGTGGCAGACAGCGTCGTGGGGGAACGTCAAAGGATCTGCCTGATGATCTTGCAGAAATATATAAAAGAGATCCTGAAGAAGATTACAATCAGCGCAAGACTCGAATCCAATGGATTCGATGCTATTGGGCTGAACAATGGTACAAGTACAAGTTTGTGACCCATGAGTACGCAGAGAAAAATTCTATCAAGAGTCCTTGGGGTGATATTCTCTACCGAGGCCTTCCCCCCAAGAACAAAGCTGAAGCCATTGTGCAAGAATTCTATCCTTGCATGGTCCGTGGACCACAGCCTGAAGAAGCCGACCCATCATCATTACTCTGTGTCGTGACGACAATCTCTTCAAGCGCAACTTCCAGTTTGCTAAGGCTATGGCAAAGGAAAACAAGAAGTCATGGGTATTAGACTTCAGTCCTGGTCCCTCTGCTCCTCGTGATGATGGCACACGTGAAGCTGAAGAAAACAGAATTGGCCCCTTTGCAAACCTTGATGAAGCCCCAGCTCCTCCTCCAAGGCCGCAGAAGCCAAAGAAGATTAAGGCTTCATCATCAACTGCACCTCCAAAAGCTTCTCGTGTGAAGCCACTGGCCACTGCACCTCCTAAAGCCAGTGTGCAGTCTGAAGATCAATCCCGCATCTCCAAGAAGACGGAGAAGAAAAAGCAACTTGTCAGGCATACTGATCAAGCCTTGACTCCTGCCGCCATTCTGCATGAAGTGCCCATTGATCTGTCCAGTGATGAAGATCTTGCTGATGATGCCCTTGAGCAACTGATCAAGAGCAAGGAAGAAGCAGAAATCTTCAACAACTTGCCTCTCTTTGACGTGGCAATCATCCATAACTTCATTGATGAGTGGTTCGACACCCCCAATCTAAGCTTTGAAGATTTGCAGCTTCCCATTGGCCTCAGCGTCTCTTTCAATGGCGCCATTGCTTCTGAACTACCTCTTGCTCAGCGCATCGTTGAGCTGAAGAACAAAATTGACTATGAGAAGGCTCAATTCAAGAAGCATGTAGCGAAGCTCAGTGTTCAAGATGTCAGAAACTTCAAGGTCATGCTGCATGAGCTTAAAGAAGCTTTTCTGAAGAAGCGCCAAGAAGCTCAAGGCTCTCGTGAGCACATGAAGAGATTGGCTGATAAGTGTGTGCTTGCCTACAATGAGGCTGAGAAGCGCAAGTCACTTGGCTGTCCTGGCATAGACCCCAGGATGGCAGCAAAGAAAAAGAAGAAGCTTCCTGCTGACCAGCCTGCTCCTTCAAGCCAAGAAGCCCCACGCATTATCTTCCCAAGCAGGATGACTGGCTCGAAGCCAAAGGTCACCACAACCGCTTCAGAACAGAAGAAGACAAGGGCTGCCGAGGCTGAAGCCAGAAAGAGGAAAAATACTGAAGCCTCTGATGCCGCTCCCTCCAAGAAGAAGCGCAAGACCAAGAAGAGTCGAGCTGCTCCCACATAGCCACTTGTTGTTGAACCCATCTCAGTGGTTCGTCCTGCATCTGCATCCCAAGAACTTCGCATGACTGTTCATGAGCCTGCTTCCACAGAGGCTCCTGAAGCTGAAGATATACCAGCAGCTGAACCCACCGCTGCTGAAGACATTGGTCATGATGACAATGTTGAAGATGATGAAGTTCTTCCTCAGATCGAATATAATATGGTATCATCGCCTGTTCGTACGTACAGCGAAATCATCAGCATTGGTCGTCCTTTGACGCCAATTGCTCAGGATGCATCGTGGGCTGATCACCCATATCAACAAGACTCCCCAAGTACTCCCCAACAACAACAAACCACACCATCCGTACAAGTTGAAGAGGATGAGGACCTGCCCACTCCATCTCCAAAGGCATCGCCCGTACTACAAAGGCTTCGCAAAGGACCAAGGCCTCAAACCCCTCTTCCAAGCGTTCCAGAAGGAGAAGTGCACCGTCAACCTATTGCACGTCAAGTGTTCCCTGAAGCCACTCCAACTGTGAATGTCTCTGTGTCTGAAGCACAAGCTGCTGAAGACAATCCGGCTGCATCATCCGATGAGGAACGTCAAGAAGAACGTGTCCAAACTCTCCCCATGCCTGAAGAAACTGTTCATGAAGTGAACGTGTCTGTGCCTGACCCTCCAGCTCCTCAAGTGGAGGTTGAAAATCCTGAAGCTGCCACTACCAACGCAAGTGAAGCCGATGACGTTGTCATGGCTGAAGCTAATGTGGAGCTTGAACCAACCAGTGTGCCTGAAGCTAATGAGGCACCTGCTCCTGAAGCACCTGTTGTGCATCCTGAAGCCTCAGCTGCTGCCACTGCTCCTGTTCTGCCACCAAGGCCCTATACAATCGAGCAAGCATACAACCATGGTGAGCTAATCATAGTAAGATGGCCCGTTCTGGTCCCTCCGCATATTGTATCTGGTCCTCAATTTGACTATCACATTGAGCATAGGCCTCAGGTCCAGAAGCCCAGGCCAAGACTGCCAATGTTTCCTAGTACTGCCACATCTGTCGGGTCTTTCAATGCAAATGGCTTCAAGAGCCACAACACATTCTTTGACAGCTCAAAGAACCCCTACACGAAGCCAAGAATATCATCAGATCGGTTCTGGAGTCATCAGCAGCGAAGCTATTACTCCTGTGTTCTGTATGATCAAGGGGGCATCTTCCCTCATATGCGCCTCGACACTGAAGCCATTGCTGGACTACCATGCTTAGAAGAAGCACTTGATTGCTTTCGTGATGCAGGTCTGCTCAACTTTGTGACAGACAAAGAACACTGGAATGAAGAGCTATTGCTTCAATTCTATGCTACTCTACACATTCGCGGTTATAACAGAGATACGAAGACATGGGTTCTCGAGTGGATGACAGGAAATGTTCATCATGAAGCCAAAGCTCTTGACATCATTGAGCTTACAGGCCTATCCACTCCCGGAGAGCTCTATGAACCTGGTTGTCAAAACCACCGCAATGCATTGGAGAGCATCTTCCATAAGCCTGAACCCAATATGAGCCAGATGTTGAGCATGATGAAGCCTTTGCCACATGATGCTGAATATCCAAAGGAGTTCTTTGTTGATGACCTTGAGTATCTGCCGCGCACGATATATCATATCATCAGGCGGACTCTATGGCCTATCAAAAGACATTCATCAGCTGCAAAACTCGAAGGAGCCATGAAGACATTGGTCTTTTACATCCTCAATGGCATCAGCTTCAATGCACATGATTTCTTCATCAGGCAACTTGCTGCTTCTGGATCTGATCTGTTTGGTCTGAAGTTTTATGCTCCATGGGTCATGCGCCTCATCAAGCAACACTCATCTATCAACTATCAACCATCTGCTCGCAATCATGTGATCTTCCTACCAGAGGTTGATATGTCAGTTGAAGCCATATATTCTGACCCTGCCAAGAAGCATCTTTGTCTTCAGAATGCCGAGCACCAAAGCTTCACTCAACCCATTGAAGGCGTTCAAGCAGCAACACGAATCTATCCATTGGCTGAAAATACTTGTCTGCCTCATCGAGCACCTACTGAAGCCAATGAAAGCACCATCGCCCAAAGGCCTCCGAAGCATTCTCGCGTTCTCAATGACCGAGAACTTGTGGCCCTCCATCAGAAGCAAGATAAGCATCATTTTTGGCTGAAAAGACAGATGCAAAGCCTCTTGGTGGATGTCAATCGCATTCGTAACCTTACCACCAAGAATGCCTTTGTTGCTCATGAAACTTGCCAGCGATCGTGGAAGAGCTTGACCCTGCTTAGTGCTGAAGCAGATCTTCAAGACGATGGCTTCACTGAAAGATTCAAGTTTGACTCCACTCCTCCACGGAATGTTTTCCTACGAAGAACTCCATCTCTTGAAGACTCTGATTATTCTTCCTCCGCTGCAACTGTCAATGCCAATGTCATCGATGATGAAGATGATCCTACTTCACCACCTCCTACTTCTGCTCACATCGACACTGCACCAAGTTCATCTACACTGCCAAACGACAATGACAAACCTCCTGCTTCAACTACTCCTCATGAGGACGAGTAGATGCTCTATGTCTTCAAACCTTTTTGGTCATTACTGACAAAATGGGGAGAAGCATATGAGTTGATAGTCTTCAAGCGGGTTCATATGGGCGGTTGCATTATATTTTGCCTCGTGCTTACAACTCTTGCTTTTTAAAACATTTGGTTCTTTGAGTTGTAACACCTAAACTTGATGGTCGTCTGCTACTTATTTGCTTTACTGTGATGCGATGATAAATTCTGCATGTGCCATGATAACTTTCGCACTTAGATCATCCTGCAGACGTCCATTTTTCATTATGCATGTCATCCTATTTGCTATATCATTTCATGCATGATGAATTATCTTCATAAGTTGAAGTGGATCTCCACAAGTACAACCTGCCATGTGCATTTGCATTCCAAAAGCAAAATTACTTATATGCACATCTTCAGGGGGAGCCCTTGCTACTTATGAAGACAATTCCTATCCTTTACAATTTCACATACTTTATCCCCGTTGAAAACATCAACCAGTTTGTCATCAATCACCAAAAAGGGGGAGATTGTAAGTGCATCTAGTGCCACCCCTAGTTGGTTTTGGAGTATTGACGACAAAGTTGGCTGAGGGACTAATGCGTTTGTGAGAATTGTAAGATAACGCAGGTAGTGTCCCTCATTGATTCGGTTTACCTACCGGAGATGACCCCTAAAAATGTATGAAGACATTGAAGACAATGGTGGTATGAGAAGATATTCATATTGAAGACTATGACATGAGAAGACATTGCGTGAAGACTATGGAGCACGAAGACTGTGTGGTTTCGTTGTTTCCTTTTCTTCTTTGTTGAGTCATAGGAACCACTGTACTGTTAAGTGGGGTCAAAGTGAACTAAGTCAGAGTGACTGAAGTGATGCTCAACCCAAATCCTATGTCTTCGAGCAAAGACAATGAGAGAAAATCTTATCCAGAGCTGGATGAGTCAGCTTTGCTTGTAGCCCAAGTAAAGTTGCCGTGTGTGTTTGAAATCTGACCGTTGGAACACGTGTCAGTTCCATAGTGACCCAGGGTCATTTCAGACAGATCAGGTCGGGTTGCCTTGTGGCTATAAATAGCCCACCCCCTACACCATAAATTGGTGGCTGCTCAGAGTTAGTTTACGGCTTTTGTCATTTTGAGAGCAACCCACCTTGAAGCATTTGAGAGAGAGAAATCCTTGCGAGGACAAAGCCCAGACACCCAGAGCCAAAGAGTGTTAGGCATCACTGAAGTCTTTCTGTCTATGTGACCTGAAGACTTATTACACTTGAGGATTGTGTATCCTCCAGCCGGTTAGGAGTCGCGTTCTGAGCATCCAAGAGTCATTGTGGATTGCCGGGTGAACGAAGTCTGTGAAGGTTTGGAAGTCTACCTTGAAGACTTACTAGAGTGATTGGGCGAGGACTAAGTGTCCTTAGCTCAAGGGGAATAAGGTGAAGACACGGTCTTCTGAGTTGAGTCTCAGCCTCCCTAACCAGACGTACAGTTGTCACAGCAACTGGAACTGGTCCAACAAATCATGTGTCTTCAACAAGTGACTGGTTCTATCTCTTCCCTCCTTTACTTTGAGTTTGTCTTCGTGAAGTCATTGCCTATCTGTCTTATCTGTTTGACTTCATTGCTTGACTATTATTGTTGATTGGCTTCATACCATCTTCCATCTTGATCCTACTACCTAGCTGCTATTAGTCTTCGTACGTTAACGCTATTGCATACTTGACTATGGCTTGCTTGTTGTAGTTTATCTTCCACTGCATATCAATTAGGTCATTTCTAGTGTTTGTCTTTGAAACTTCCACGTTTTGAAGACTTAGATAAAAATCACCTATTCACCCCCTCTAGTCGATAACTAGCACTTTCACTAACCTTGATCTAAGCTGTGATAATCCTAGTGTGCGTCAAATGCTTATGCTTCACAACATACCTTGTGAAGCCTATCCTCCTAACTGCACTGTAGGGTATGACACCTCGTGCTTCAGAATGGATTATCAACAGCGGATGCACTAATCATATGACTGGTGATCGAAGTCTTCTCATGGACTCAACCTTACGACCATCCGACAAGAGTCAAATCACATTTGCTGACACTGGTAAAAGCAAGGTATTGGGTCTAGGTAGAGTTGCAATCTCAAAGGATCAACACATGGATAAAGTGATGCTTGTTGAATCCCTTGGGTTCGACTTAATGTCTGTCTCAATGCTTTGTGACTTGAACATGATTGTGCTATTTGGAAAATATCGTTGCCTTGTACTAATGGAATCTGACAAGTCTCTAGTCTTTGAAGGGTATAGGAAAGATGATCTATACATGGTAGATTTCTCAGCAGGTCCACAGCTTGCCATATGTCTTCTTGCAAAAGCTTCAGAATGTTGGCTCTGGCATCGGAGGCTGGGGCTTGCTGGCATGAGGAACTTACACACACTCGTCAAGAAGAAGCATGTCATAGGCATCGAAGGTGTCAAGTTCAAGAAAGATCATTTATGTGGTGCCTGTGAAGCTGGAAAGATGACTAGGGCGAAGCACCCCTCGAAGACAATCATGACGACATCTCAACCCTTCGAGCTATTACACATGGACTTATTTGGCCCTACTCACTACTCTACCCTCACAACAACAGCTTGTCTCTATGGCTTCGTCATTGTTGATGACTACTCAAGATACACATGGGTGCACATAATTCTCTACAAGACTGAAGTACAAGATGTCTTCAGACGATTTGCCAATCGAGCCATGAACAATTATGGCGTCAAGATCAAGCATATCAGAAGTGATAACGGCACTGAATTCAAGAATACCGGGCTTGATCTTTATCTGGATACAATGGGAATCACTCATGAGTTTTCTGCTCCATACACACCTCAGCAAAATGGCATTGTAGAGCGCAAGAACAGAAGCCTCATTGAGATGGCTCGAACAATGCTCGATGAGTACAAGACACCAAGAAAGTTCTGGCCTGAAGCTATTGATACAGCATGTTACATCATCAACCGTATTTACATCCACAAGCTTCTGAGCAAAACATCCTGTGAGCTCCTCACTGGCAAGAAGCCAAATGTCAGCTACTTCAGAGTCTTTGGTGCTAGGTGCTGTATCAAGGATCCCCATCACAAGTCAAAATTTGCACCTAAAGCTCACGAAGGCTTCATGCTCGGTTGTGGAAAGGACTCGCACTCTTACAGAATCTTCAACCTCTTTCACTACAAAATCATTAAAACTGTGGACGTGCAATTTGATGAAACCAATGGTTCACAACAAGAGCTCCTACCAAGAACATTAGATGAAGCACCTCCCAGCGAATCTATCAAGCTGATGGGAACTGGTGAAATCATGCCTTCTGAAGCACAACCTGAAGAGGAACTTATCATTTCTGCACCAAACCAACCTGAAGACAATGCTCAGGCTGAAGACAATCCTTCCAATGATGACAATGATTAGCATGAGCAAGGTCTTCGTCCAGTTCATCCTCATGTTGCAAATGAAGTACAGATTGAGAAGATAATTGATAGCATCAATGCACCTGGTCCACCTACTCGCTCAAAAGCAACACAGTTAGCAAATTTCTGTGGGCATTTTTCATTTTTGTCAATATCAGAACCCAAGAAAGTTGTTGAAGCCTTTATGGAACCTGAATGGATTCAAGCCATGCAAGAAGAACTTCAATAGTTCAAGCTGAATAATGTTTGGGAACTTGTCAAGCGCCCTGACCCTCACAAGCATAACAGTATTAGCACTAAATGGATATATCGAAACAAGCAAGATGAGCATGGTCAAGTCGTCAGAAACAAAGCACGTCTTGTGGCTCAAGGAAATACTAAAGTTGAAGGGATTGACTTCGATGAAACATTTGCTCCTGTAGCAAGGCTTGAAGCTATTCGCATACTGCTAGCCTATGCTAATCACCACAACATCTTGTTATATCCAATGGATGTGAAGAGTGCATTCCTCAACGGCAAGATTGAAGAAGTGTACGTTGCTCAACCACCTGGCTTTGAAGATCCAAAACATCCTGATATGGTGTACAAACTAAACAAAGTACTGTATGGCCTCAAACAAGCTCCTCGCACTTGGTATGATACAATCAAAGACTTCCTGAAGAGCAAAGGCTTCAAACCTGGATCCCTCGATCCCACACTCTTCACGAAGACATATGACGGTGAACTGTTTGTGTGCCAAATATATGTGGATGACATTATCTTCGGCTGCACCAACCAGAAGTATAGTGATGAGTTTGGATACATGATGCAAGAGCAATATCAGATGTCCGTGATGGGTGAGCTGAAGTTCTTCCTTGGTCTTCAATTCGTCAGCAAAGGAATGGTGTCTTCGTATCTCAAGAAAAATATCTCAAAGATTGTCTGAAGAAGTTTGGAATGCAAGATTGCAAAGGGTACACGACGCCAATGCCAGCCAAACACCATCTTGGTCCCGACGACAATGGTAAAGAGTTCGATCAAAAGGTATACCGCTCCATGATTGGTTCTTTACTTTACCTATGTGCATCTAGGCCAGATATTATGCTTAGTGTTTGCATGTGTGCTCGATTCCAAGCGGCACCAAAGGAATCGCATCACTTAGCTATGAAGCGAATTCTTAGATATTTGGCTTACACCCCCAACACTTGGATTATGGTATCCAAAGGGCTCAAGATTTGATCTAGTTGGATTCTCGGATGTTGATTATGCTGGTGACAAGGTCGATCGCAAGTCTACATCAGGTACATGTTACTTTCTGGGACGATCACTTGTCTGTTGGTCTTCAAAGAAGCAAAACTGTGTATCACTCTCAACTGCTGAATCTGAATACACTGCTGCTGGATCTTGCTGCGCTTAGCTTCTATGGATGAAGCAAACTCTCAAGGACTATGGCATCAATCTGAAACAAGTCCCTCCCTTCTGCGACAACGAAAGCGCTATCAAGATTGCCAACAATCCAGTGCAGCACTCGAAGACAAAGCACATTGAAATTCGTCATCATTTTCTCAGAGATCATGTCATGAAGAAATATATTGATATCATTCACGTCAACACTGAAGAGCAACTGGCAGATATCTTCACAAATCCCTTGGATGAGAAAAGGTTTTGCAAGTTACGGTGTGAGCTGAATATCTTGGAATCCTCAAATGTCCTGTGATCAGGCACGCATCCTAACACTTATGCATGTTGATGACTTAGATGTGCAACACTCGAAGTAAAGTATATCTTCAATCAATGAAGACTTACATTCTGAGTGTGAATACATTAACATGGAATTTGACTTCGGAGCGCCACAATAATTGTGCGCCATGTTTGGGTCTAATACTTCCTATACGGTGGGTAACGACACCACCAAATTTCTTGGTTTGAAGTGTTTCACTCATGGCGTTATTGTTGAATATATTCGCATTTGATTTGTCTTCAAATTTCAACTTATCTTCATGATTTACTTTACTATGTTGAGTTGGTTGCTTTCTCATATATATATATATATATATACTAGTATTCTGTCCTCTACAGCATTCACTTATAGCTATGCCTTCATTTGTGAATCTTTTGACCTAAGTGAATGTGATCGGACCCTAATCTCTCTATGCTTTCTATCTCAAACTCTATCTGTCCAAATCATATGCATTCCATTGAAACTGTCAAATGTCTTCTCTGCATCCTTGTCAGCAGAAGACACAGAGACAAACATCAAGTCCTTTTAAATGATTCATCTTTATTGTTGAAATCCGGGGAATCCGGAACAACCTTCCGACAAACTTGGCGGGCATGGGAATGTGGGACAACTCTGAGTATGTTGCATGCTTGCCACATGTCCCACAGATGTGAACAGGCAGGGGCACCTGCGTAATTGCGCTATGCTGCACACCTACTTATAAATACATGTCCCCTGCGGTCAAGAAAACCTTCTTCCACCTCTCCACCTCGTCAAAACCCTAGCGCCACCGCTAGCTCTCGACGACGCCGGCGACGAAGCGCTTAGCTGCCGCGACTTCTCCGACGCCGTCCTCACGCCGGCCGCGGGCATCGTCCTCTCCGCCGCCGTCGTAGGTGTCCTCTGTCGCCAAGTTAGGGCACGGTGGATTGAACTGCTCGGTCTCCTATTCATCCCATCTAGCAGTTCTTCATGTGGTAAATATAACTCTATTTTTACCATCTTTTTGATCCGCAATGATTCATCCTATTTACCAAAATTGGTTTCTGTATACACAATGTTAGATCTATTCTGTCTGCATCTCATATTGCCTAGTATATTCACTTAAGCTTCATATATAGTTAGATTCCTCACTTGTACTTATTCATGGATTCGTACAAATCTGGAACCAACTCTCAACATATAAGTGAATGTCTTCGCAACATGAGGTCAATGTCTTCAAACTGATTTATCTTCAAAATCTTTTGAGAATGCATATGACCTCTTCCCCTTCCCTCGCATCTCTAATGTTGTCACAGGTACAAGTCCGTGGGAGAATCCCTTGGTTCTCATAGTCTGCATTCGTTTGCAGAATTCTTACAACAACACATTAACTCTCCTGAAGCTAGTTCCTGTTTGACCAGCAAGCGAAAGCCCTTGAAGCCTTTGAACATATTGAAGCCATTCAGTTTGAAGTTCATGGCTGCAGAGATATCAGTAAGGAAGGGTGGCAGACAACGTCGAGGGGGAACATCTAAAGATTTGCCTGATGACCTCGTAGAAATCTACAAGACAGATCCTGAAGAGGATTATAATCAGCGCAAGACACAAATCCAATGGATTCGACGCTATTGGGCTGAACAATGGTTCAAGTACAAGTTCGTGACCCAAGAGTACGCTGAGAAAAATGCGATCAAGAGTCCTTGGGGTGATATTCTCTATCGAGGCCTTCCCCCCAAGAACAAAGCTGAAGCTATTGCACAAGAATTCTATCCTTGTATGGTCCGTGGACCACAGCCTGAAAATGTCGATCCATCCTCATTGCTCTGGTGTCATGACGATGACAATCTCTTCAAGCGCAACTTCCAGTATGCAAAGGCATTGGCAAAGGAAAACAAGAAGTCATGGGGATTAGACTTCAATCCTAGTCCCTCTGCTCCCCGTAATGATGGCACACGTGAAGCTGAAGAAAATGAGATCGGCCCCTTCACGAACCTTGATGGCCTCATCTCATACATCTTGGTACAAGGTGCCAAAGTGGATCATTCTGATAATGATGCTGATACTGATGAAGCCCCTGCTCCTCCTCCAAGGCCGCAGAAGCCAAAGAAAACTAAGGCTTCAACATCAGTTGCACCATCAAAAGCTTCTCGTGTGAAGCCACTGGCCACTGCACCTCCTAAAGATAGTGTGCAGTCTGAAGATCTTTCACGCATCTCCAAGAAGGTGGAGAAGAAAAAGAAAATCATCAGGAGTACTGATCAGACATTGACTCCTGCTGCCATTCTGCGTGAAGAGCACATTGATCTGTCCAGCGATGACGATCTTGCAGATGATGCTCTTGAGCAACTGATCAAGAGCAAGGAAGAAGCAGAGATCTTCAATAATTTACCTCTCTTTGATGTGGCAATCATCCATAACTTCATTGATGAGTGGTTTGACACACCAAATCTCAGCTTTGATGACTTGCAACTTCCCATTGGCTTCAGTGTCTCCTTCAATGGCGCTATTGCTTCTGAGCTAGCTATTGCTCAGCGCATCGTCGAACTGAAGCACAAGATTGACTATGAAAAGGCTCAGTTCAAGAAGCATGTGGCACGCTCAACGTGCAAGATGTCAAGAATTTCAAGATCATGCTGCACGAGCTCAAAGAAGCCTTTCATAAGAAGCGTGAAGAAGCTCGAGGCTCTAGAGAGCGCATGAAGAATCTGGCTGACAAGTGTGTCCTTGCCTACAATGAGGCTGAGAAGCGCAAGGCTCTTGGTCGTCCTGGCATTGACCCAGGATGGCTGCAAAGAAGAAGAAGCTATCAACTGTCCAACCTGCACCTTCAAGGCAGGATGAACCACGCGTAGTCTTCCCAAGCAGCATGACTGGCTCGAAGCCAAAGGCCCTGTCAACTGCTTCAGAACAGAAGAAGACGAGGGCTGCAGAGGCTGAAGCCAGGAAACGGAAACCCTCAGAAGCCTCTGATGCTGCTCCCTCCAAGAAGAAGCGCAAAACCAAGAAGAATCGGGCTGCTCCCACAGAGCCCCTTGTTGTTGAACCTATCTTAGTGGTTCGCCCTGCATCTGCAAAACAAGAACTACGAATGATTGTTCATGAGCCTGCTTCCACAGAGGCTCATGAAGCTGAAGACATTCCAGCAGTTGATCCCATCGCTGCGGAAGACATTGGTCACCATGACAATGTTGAAGATGATGAAGTTCTTCCTCAGGTTGAACACAACGTGGTATCATCGCATGTTCTCATGAACAGCGAAATCATCAGCATTGGTCGTCCTCTAACGCCAATTGCTCAGGATGCATCATGGGCTGATCGCCCGCAACAACAAGACTCCCCCAGTACTCCCCAACAACAACAAGTCACATCATCTGTGCAAGTTGAAGAGGATGAGGGCCTGCCTACTCCATCTCCAAAGGCGTTGCCTGTATTAAAAAGGCTTCGCAAAGGACCAAGGCCTCAAGTCCCTCTTCCGAGCATTCCAGAAGGAGAAGTGCACCACCAACCTGTTGCATGTCAAGTGTTTTCAGAAGCCACTCCAACTGTAAATGTCTCCGTGTCTGAAGCCCAAGCTGCTGAAGACAATCCGGCTGCATCAGCCAATGACGAACATCAAGAAGATCGTGTCTCTACACCCCCCATTCCTGAAGAAGTTGTTCCTGAAGTGAATGTGTCTGTGCCAGACCCTCCAGCTCAACAAGTGGAGGTTGAAAACGTTGAGGCTGCCACCACCCACACAAATGAAGCCAATGACATAGTCATGACTGAAGCTAATGTGGAGCCTGCACCAAGCAACATGTCAGAAGTCAATGCTGCAACTACTCCTGAAGCTTCTGTTGTGCAGCCTAAAGCCACTGTTGCTGCCACTGCTCCTGTTCCGCCACCAAGGCCCTATACAATTGAGAAAGCATACAACCATGGCGAGCTAATCACAGTAAGATGGCCCGTTCTGGTCCCTCCGCCTAATGTCTCTGGTCCTCATTTTGATTATCACATTGAGCATAGGCCTCAGGTCCAGAAACCAAAGCCAAGACTGCCAAGGTTTCCAGGTACTACCACATCTGTCGGGTCCTTCAATGCAAATGGCTTCAAAAGCCACAACACCTTCTTTGACAGCTCGAAGAACCCCTACTCAAGGCCAAGAATATCATCTGATCGTTTCTGGAGTCATCAGTAGCGAAGCTATTACACCTGCGTTCTGTATGATCAAGGGCGCATTTTCCCTCATATGCGCCTCGACACTGAAGCCATTGATGGACTGCCATGCTTAGAAGAAGCACTTGACTGCTTTCGTGATGCAGGTCTGCTCAGCTTTGTGACAGACAAAGAACATTGGAATGAAGAACTTTTGCTTCAATTCTATGCTACCCTCCACATTCGCGGCTACAACAGGGATACAAAAACATGGATTCTCGAGTGGATGACCGGAAATGTTCATCATGAAGCCAAAGCTCTTAACATCATTGAGCTCACAGGCCTATCCACTCCCGGAGAGCTATACGAACCTGGTTGTCAAAACCACCGCAATGCACTGGAGAGCATCTTCCATAAGCCTGAACCCAACATGAGCCAGATGTTGAGCATGACGAAGCCATTACCACATGACGCTGAATACCCAAAGGAGTTCTTTGTTGATGACCTTGAGTATCTGCCGCGCACCATATATCACATCATCAGGCAGACTCTATGGCCTATCAAAGGACATTCATCAGCTGCAAAACTTGAAGGAGCCATGAAGACATTGGTCTTTTACATCCTCAATGTCATCAGCTTCAATGCACAAGATTTCTTCCTCAGGCATGCGGATGGGACCTAGACGGCAGGGGCCGGCATGAGCCAGAGCAGCACCCGGGCCTCCTCGTGCATCCTCGGCCGGTCAATGGGGTGCTGCTTGGTGCACAGCAGGGCCAGCTGGAACACCTTCTGGACCAGCCCCATGTCCGTGCACGTCACCTACACCTCCGAGTCTACCGCCTCCATCACCGCGTTGTCATCTGCTCTTGACATTATCTACACACACATAGAGACAGGGTGGTCAAATGACTATACCATGACAGTATATAGAAACCATTGCAACACATCATGCATGTTGAAAGATCGTATCATGGTTGACAAAAAACAACTTCAATCTCACTCTTATTAGTGACTTGCACAATGCAATGAAAAGGTAGATGTAATAAGATCTGAGACTTGGGAGTTTAGTGTTAATGACTTACCAACTGGTGCAAATTGCAATCGTTGTCGACGGTCTTCATCCCTTTGAGAAACTCCAGAAGGACGATACCGGAGCTGTACACATCGGATTGATGTAGCCAACTGTTCCAACATCCAAGCACATAAGTGGACGCGTGGGACTTGGCAGCTGGGACGCTTGGCAGTGGCTGCAAATGAGACGCACGCTCGCACCTGCTGCATCCAAATCCAAATTGGACAAGAACAAAAAAAATTAGGAATGGTTGCAAACTCATTCATTCTCTAGGATTCAATTTAGGGACTACTTTATGCATCTGAGAAGAGTAAATATTAGGCTCTATGCAGTCGCATAACAGAGGATACTTCAATATTACATATTCTAGATAAAACTAAAGTAGAGCCTCATATCCTACTACACGACTAAAGCTCAATTACACCATCGCGTGCAATTGCAAGGCTAGTACAACACTGGAGAAATGATAAATTCCAACAATTTGAGCACTGGTGGAGAAACTGAAACTGCAGAACCCTCCATTATTCTTATATACACAACTCAAACACAAATTCGTGGCGAGGTAGCCACATATTCATAGGCGACTCGAGCAATTCAATGAAGAATTCCATACGGGGAGCCGGAGAGGAGAGGCGCTTGGATCGGTACCTTGGGTAAGAGAACATGCCGAGGATGTAGCCCTTGGGCCTGGAGGCGTTCGGGGTGCTCCTCCCAGAGCACCTGCCACCTCGGCTCAATCTCGTCGTACGGGTACGCCCGCCTCGCCCACACCTTACCCACGTCGGCGCCAGCGCAGCAACGGCAGGAGCGAGTGCGGCGCAGTGAGAGGAGCGCACGGCGCTGGTGGGCCGCGGCGACCACCGGGGGGGGCGGAGCTGGAGTGGCGGGTGCGGCGTGAGAGCCATCAGGGGTTGGGGACGCACGCACTGGATCCGAACTGATGGAAGGAAGGAGCGGAGCGGAGCAAGCGTGAGAGGATGCGGTGCCGGCCATGGAGTGCAGAGAGGAGGAGGGCGGTGCGATCGAGTGCGACGATGGGTCTGGGGATCGAGGGGAGAGGGAGAGGGAGAGGGTGGGTCAGCGGTGGGGGTGGAGCGGGGGTTGCCATGGCGTCGATCTATGGTTTCGGAATGGAGAGAAGGAGAGGGTGGAGCGGAAGGCGGGGGTCGCCGGTGGGGCTGGGGCTGGGTTTGGGGGAGTGGAGATCGGCGGCGGGGCCGGGTTTGGGGTTGCGGGAGAGGAGAGGATGGATCTGGGGGACCGAGGGGAGGGGGAGTGGGCGAGTGGGGGTGGCGGCGGGCGGGGGTCGGGGGAGGGTGGGTGGGTGGGTTAGGGTTTGTGATTCTCGGGAGAAGCTCCACCGTTGGATGGATGTGTGATGGATGGCTCAGATTGCGTCCAAATTGGTGATCCGCGTGAAAGCGGTTCCTCGCGTCTCATTGGCCGGCTATCTCGCACTTGAATTTCAAAATTTTGAACCCAAAACTTGGTCAAAATGATCTCGTTTTTTTCATAAGTGTGCATCTTAGAATGGCAAACGATGCCATAGTTCGACGGCTTTCATTTTCTTTGCACAAAAAGATGATTTTCCATTTTTCGAGTGCATAAATTTTTTTTTGTGAAGAAGCTACCAAATATTAGTTCCAAAATAGCACAACTCCACTTTTCAAAAATATTATACTAGATTTTATGTGAAATTGACCAAATAGTTACATGTCAAAAGCTTTTGATCCACCTCTTATAAAAAACAAATTTCACCCCATTCAGTAGGAAGCGGGGAAAATTTTGAATGAAAATTTGTTCAAATGATTTCATATTGTGCACAAGGGTGCATATTGGAATGGCAAACAATTTTAATTTGAGGAGTTTTCACTTTCATTGCACAAAAGAGCCATTTTCCATTTTTCGAGTGCCCCAAGTGAGGTTTTTTTGTGAAGGATCTACCAGATAATTCTTGCAAAATTGGACCAAATCATTTTTACAAAATACTAGGCCATATTTAATTCACAATTGACAAAATGGTTGGGTGTAAAAAGTTTTGATCCACCTCTGGTGAAAAAGACAAATTTCCGCCGATTCAGTTGGAAGCGGGTCAAATTTGAACTGCAGCTGCCTCATAGTTTGCTATTTATTTTTTCCAAAAATCATTTCTAGGTACATAAGTATCTATTTAATCAGATAAACACCAAAAAAATTCCAAGATTCAACAACTAGCTAGGAACGGTCATTCCCGCCGTTTTGACCGCATTTTGAAACGGGCATAAAAAATTCAAAAAAAATCAAAAAATTGGGAAACCTTCGCATTGTGTCATTATATGTGGCCAAGTTCCCATGAAAAATAACAAACTTGTAATACGGCAATTATTTTAAAAAAGTGTTCTCAGAAATGAGCTATCATCTCTCAAGATTCATGGCTTTCAAGGCAAATGATCAAACTTATGGCCACAATCGTGGCATAGTTTGTTCAAATGATCTCATATTGTGCACAAGGGTGCATATTGGAATGGCAAACAATGTTGCCTAAGGAAGTTTTCATTTTCTTTGAACGAAAAAACCATTTTTCATTTTTCGAGTGCCCGAAAGGAGGTTTTTTTGTGAAGGAACTACCAAATAATTGTTGCAAAATTGGACCAAATCATTTTTCTAAAATACTAGGACATATTTAATGCACAATTGACCAAATGGTTGGGTGTAAAAAGTTTTGATCCACCTCTCGTGAAAAAGATAAATTTCCGCCAATTCAGTAGGAAGCGGGTCAAATTTGAACTGCAGCTGCCTCATAGTTTGCTATTTATTTTTTCCAAAAATCATTTCTAGGTACATAAGTATCTATTTAATCAGAGAAACACCAAAAAAATTCCAAGATTCAACAACTAGCTAGGAACGGTCATTCCCGCCGTTTTGGCCGCATTTTGAAACGGGCATAAAAAATTCAAAAAAATCAAAAAATTGGGAAACCTTCGCATTGTGTCATTATATGTGGCCAAGTTCCCAGGAAAAATAATAAACTTGGAATACGGCAATTATTTTAAAAAAGTGTTCTCAGAAATGAGCTATCATCTCTCAAGATTCATGGCTTTCAAGGCAAATGATCAAACTTATGGCCACATTCGTGGCATAGTTTGTTCAAATGATCTCATATTGTGCACAAGGGTGCATATTGGAATGGAAAACAATGTTGCCTAAGGAAGTTTTCATTTTCTTTGGACGAAAAAACCATTTTTCATTTTTCGAGTGCCCGAAAGGAGGTTTTTTTCTGAAGGAACTACCAAATAATTGTTGCAAAATTGGACCAAATCATTTTTCTAAAATACTAGGACATATTTAATGCACAATTGACCAAATGGTTGGGTGTAAAAAGTTTTGATCCACCTCTCGTGAAAAAGACTAATTTCCGCCGATTCAGTTGGAAGCGGGTCAAATTTGAACTACAACTGCCTCATAGTTTGCTATTTATTTTTTCCAAAAATCATTTCTAGTTACATAAGTACCTATTTAATCAGAAATACATGGTTTGATGGAGAGACATCGAGGTTTCGACGGTGGCCGAGGGCCCCAACTCTAGAGCGCGTAAACTCGCATGCCCGTCGCGTGGTCACCGCGTGACCGTGGCGTTGCCTTGTGTTCTGGGCAGCCTAGGCATGTCTAGTGGGTTGAGCACTCTCCAGGTAGGTGCTACGAACAAAATTACAACATAAGATTCTCACGAGGAGACCGATCGATGCTCAAACATGAATTAGCGGCCAAGTGTTTGATTAGCAGTACGGGAAATGTACATGGCTAATGGGCGTGAGTTTTGGCTGAGGATGATCAGTTACTAAGAAGACCGTCTTCACAAATTTCCAGCTCAAAAGGAGGAGCCTAGGTGGTACTTGCTTTGCAAACCACCACACTGGACATAAATACGAATGTTGAAGCTTGGCTCAAAATAATGAATGGATTGAGCTAGCATTTGGTGGAGGATCGTTATTTGGTCATAGGAAAGCACTGTAGAAAATGGATACTATTTGGACATGCCAAAGTGGTACTTCCTTCACAAACTATTACTCTGAACAGAATAGGAAAATGAATATTTTTGAATTATTTTTGAACTAGGCAAGGAAGATTTTTACATATTTGATGAAGATATGACCCAAAGAATTTATGAGATTTTTTTGGGAATTTTGGGAATGATAGAAATATAGGTTGCCTCACAACCTAGGGCAAAAACTGCCACATGGACATGACACATAGGCAAAACTGATGAGATGGCGCCTAGTCATCACAACCCACCACAATCTACAAGGTTATGACCATATATATTGGTCATTAACAACTAGAAATAAGGCAGCGGACTAGCACTGTTTGCTTTGTGACCATTTTGTGTAAGGAAATTACGACCTTTCTGACCAAAATGGTCGCAATGGTTTAGGGTTTGAAGCCCCCTGAACAGCTTTTGACCAATTGGTCTAAAATGGTCATAAATTTATGACCAATTCTTCGAGGGTCACTGACATAAGGTCATAAGTTGACATATTTCTTGTAGTGGGTATGTGTTTTGCGAAAGACCAATGAGGCGTCTCGATCTATCTCTATAGATCTTGATGCCTAATATGTAAGCAGCTTCTCCAAGGTCCTTCACTGAAAAACACTTATTCAAGTAGGCCTTTATGCTTTCCAAAAATTCTATATCATTTCCCATCAATAGTATGTCATCCACATATAATATGAGAAATGCTACAGAGCTCCCACTCACTTTCTTGTAAACGCAGGCTTCTCCATAAGTCTGTGTTAACCCAAACGCTTTGATCATCTCATCAAAGCGAATGTTCCAGCTCCGAGGTGCTTGCACCAGCCCATAGATTGAGCGCTGGAGCTTGCATACCTTGTCAGCATTCTTAGGATCGACAAAACCTTCCCGCTGCATCATATACAATTCTTCCTTAAGGAAACCATTAAGGAATGCTATTTTGACGTCCATTTGCCATATCTCATAATCATAGAATGCGGCAATCACTAACATGATTCCGACGGACTTCAGCTTCGCTACGGGTGAGAAGGTCTCATCGTAGTCAACCCCTTGAACTTGTCGATAACCCTTAGCGACAAGCCGAGCCTTGTAGATGGTCATATTACCATCCGTGTTTGTCTTCTTCTTAAAGATCCACTTATTCTCTATGGCTTGCCGATCATCGGGCAAGTCGGTCAAAGTCCATACTTCATTTTCATACATGGATCCTATCTCAGATTTCATGGCTTCAAGCCATTGGTTGGTATCCGGGCCCGCCATCGCTTCTTCATAGTTCGAAGGTTCACCGTTGTCTAACAACACGATTTCCAGGACAGGGTTGCCGTACCACTCTGGTGTGGAACGTGTCCTCGTGGACCTACGAAGTTCAGTAGTACCTTGATCCGAAGTTTCATGGTCATCATCATTAACTTCCTCTCTAGTCGGTGCAGGCACCACAGAAACATCTTCCTGAGTTGCGCTACTCTCCGGTTCAAGTGGAAGTACCTCATCAAGTTCTACGTTCCTCCCACTTACTTCTTTCGAGAGAAACACTTTCTCTAGAAAGGATCCATTCTTGGCAACAAATATCTTGCCTTCGGATCTGAGGTAGAAGGTATACCCAATAGTTTCCTTAGGGTATCCTATGAAGACGCATTTTTCTGACTTGGGTTCGAGCTTTTCAGGTTGAAGTTTCTTGACATAAGCATCGCATCCCCAAACATTCAGAAACGACAGCTTAGGTTTCTTCCCAAACCATAATTCACACGGTGTCGTCTCAACGGATTTCGACGGAGCCCTATTTAAAGTGAATGCGGTAGTCTCTAAAGCATAGCCCCAAAATGACAGCGGTAGATCGATAAGAGACATCATTGATCACACTATATCCAATAGAGTGGGATTATGATGTTTGGACACACCATTACGCTGAGGTGTTCCAGGTGGCGTGAGTTGTGAAACAATTCCACATTTCCTTAGATGCATGCCAAACTCGTGACTTAAATATTCTCCTCCACGATCTGATCATAGAAACTTTATTTTCCTGTCATGTTGATTCTCTACCTCACTCTGAAATTCCTTGAACTTTTCAAAGGTCTCGGACTTGTGCTTCATTAAGTAGACATACCCATATCTACTTAAGTCATTAGTGAGGGTGAGAACATAACGATAGCCACTGCGAGACTCAACGCTCATTGGACCGCACACATTAGTATGTATGATTTCCAATAAGTTGGTTGCTTGCTCCATTGTTCCGGAGAATGGAGTCTTGGTCATTTTGCCTATGAGGCATGGTTCGCACGTGTCAAATCTTATAATTACTAATTGAAAGCATCATACGAGGCTCCACGTTAACTCTGGTGGTTAAAGAATTTCGTCCATTAGATTTACTAATGATAGCTCGATGGTCGTCGGATAATGCCTGCGGCACCTCTTGACGTGTGCTAGCCGGACTCCTCCTTTTCCACCCCCTCATACGTGATAAACAACTGAAATATAGGAACTAAGAGGAAAAACAGGTCTAATGGTCTTCTCCTACCTCCCATGCCGTTTCCTCTCGATCGAGGCGTCCCCCTCGATCTGCTGACCTGCAATCTCCCTCATCTGGTCCTCTAGGCTGCTCGGGTGCTGCTCCGCGGCCTTCCTTGATAAACCTTTGAGATTGCCTCTTCAAATCACGCTGTGGCAAACTCTCTTTGTCAAGGTTCTCCTCCATGCTCTCTCCACGTACTCAATTAGGTCCAACAAATTCGTTTATGCTTACAGGTTACAGCAGGATTCTACCCATACATGTGTTTATGTGTTATTATGCTTGTCTGGGCGTGGCTTCCCAGCCCCGTTACAGCAGGTTACTGTCGCCTAAAATAGTCCAGCCCGTTTTTTATTTTCTTGCTACGCACCTACATGGGTTGCATCTTGCATGGGAGCTGGATGAGGAGAATTGAGCTCCCTAGCCTTTTTTACTGCCGAGGTACGTACACGTTTTCAATCTAATTGATTATTTTCTATCTATATAACAGGGCACGCTAACAACAAAGTGGCATAAAATATATTTTTACCAATCTAACTTACTATCCATGTGATTGGCCATCCATAGATTAGAGTGGAACTAAAATTTGATACAAGTCCGACTGCTAGGGCATGCAATTCACCAAGGTTAATTAGGAGGCAGTGTAATTAACTTTTTAATCAATCTGATTGATTCTAAAAAATTAATTTGATTGCTCCTATATACAGCCAGATCTGCTTAATTTCATATAAAGACTAAACAATATTCAATGTCATGGAATAAAATAGTGGACATACCGGCGGTATAATTTCATATGAAGACTAAACAGTATTCTCTCTTTGACTTACAATTTCATTTCCAGATCGCACTGGACTGAATGTAAGGAGGGGTGTGGGGATGTTGATATGGGTTGGGACTGAGGGCCACAAATCAAGATGGAGAAGGTGCGCTAGAGCTCAGATACAAATATAGAGGGGCTGCATCGAGGAGCATTTGTAGTAGAGAAAGTAGCATTGCAACACGTACACATGTAAAAGTTGCTTTGCTGTAGAAGCAGAAGACAGAAAGTATTGCGGCCGCCATGGTCTGGCTGTTTAAGGCAGAAAATAGCATGAAGCGAGGAGTCGCGCACAGGGAAAAAGTTCAAGAAGGCCAATACCAACATTCTAGGAGGTATAGATTTCTTTATCTCTTTTCTTTTGTAAAACTATATGAGGTATAGAGGCCCGATGCTGTATTTTTGTGGCTGTATTGTTAGAAAATTATGGGCTATGCGGTCTGCCCTCTAATTCCTCTGCCTTTTCCGTGGTGCCGCTCACAATGCATATTGAGGCTAGAGGGTAGGGAACTATTTATAGGCTCCACTTCCAGGTGTTTTAACATTCCACTTGTTTCCGGAAAAAATCGTGTGACTCCTGAACAATGTTACCAACCACGATAAAACATGTCAGTTTTTTCCGAGTCTAAATATACTAGTCCCTAGCACACATGTGTGAGTCATGTGCCACGATTAGATTGTATATGTGAGATCAACTTCCAATCTTAATCATGTGGGTCAATAGTCTGCAGAGCCGATCCTGCAAAACAAACCCAGCTCTTCCACTCTGTGATGTCCCGGGAAAAATACGTACATACATATAAATTCCAGTAGAGTCGATCACTATTAATTCCTCTACTGTATTCCATCACAGTTGTCCTCGGCACCTCGAGTATTACTTCCTCGAGTAAAATTCCGCATCAATTATTCCCTGTCACAAACATTAATAATATGAGTAATTCCACGTTGAGTTAAATAAATAATAATAATGTTGAATAAATGTTGAAAGCCACATGAATTTCCAACATCTCCCACTTGGCTGAAACATATTAATCAATAAATGAAGTTTCGTGTGTCAACATGTTTGAAAAGAATTCCTGACTATAGTCAGTGAACCTGCTTTGTATTAGTATTATTATACAAATAAATGAAATATACGCACCTGAGTTTAATCATTCCACACCTCGTGTATACAATGGTAATTTCCTCAGTTGTGTTTACTTTTAGTCATAAACTCTGAAATAAGTGACAGGTTGTGATGCACATCCCGCGATCATATATGATGCGTGAGATTCCCTTAGCGACACGCACTTTCTTCCACTGCTTGAATTCAGCAATAAATTCCGGTAGCTAAGGTATGATTGTATAGTGAAGATACAATACATTCCATTACAATGTATTATCATCTTTTTCCTCAGGAGTTCAAACATAATTAATTGCTGAGTATGATTCCCTTTATGAAGGTGATTTAACAGGTTTGCAACTTCCATAGAAAAATGTATCAAAACATTCACTATGTACTTCCACTCCCCCCAAAAAAATCAGAAGCTTCAAACATGCCTTTCATATGAAAGTTAAAAAAATGACCAAGCTTACACTTCCTGCAATGTGACTTTATCATTGCAAACAACAACAATGTTAACATATTCAATAATAATGCAAAATACTTTATACTTACATTTGTAGATGACCACCTTGATTCATTTACAAAACCATATGACCTGCTTTTCCATTGATGTGAAGCTTGTTATAAGACCATACATTAATATATTGAATTAGCAAACCATGTCTTTATTCCCTCTTTCCCTAAATTCCGGAGAAAAAGTTTCCACAAATACATTTTCCTTTGTGTAAAGAATTGAATAACAAGAGTGACATGATAAAATTCCATGGAACTGAATTCCTTGTAAACAAAAAAAACTTACAAACAATGGGCTTGCGGTTTTTTTGTGAGATAATAAGTTCCCAAAATTCTTCTTCATTGAGTTTATTTCTTCCCGCATTTCTTTTACTCATAGTTCACACTCAGTGAAAAATTAAGCCTTCTTAAGAAACTTTAGTTATTCCTCTAAAAATTTAAAGTGACTTCCCCCAATAACACATGATAATATCCATACATGATATTCCAAGTTATTTCCTCCCACTTATCCTAAACATGTTAGTGTTAGGAGTTTCACTTGTAGTTACCTTTGGGGTCTAGATTATATTCTAGTATGATTGCCAATAATTTCAGCATTATCCATAAAAATAGTGTGCCCCCACTTTCCACCAGTTTTCCTTTTCCAGAGTAAAAGTTATATCCTTGATCCACTAGAGTAACAATTAACAAATTCTTGGTGTGTTCTTTGTAGTAACCGAGAATTTCTTGCCAAAATAAAATACCTCCTTCCAGTCTACAAACCATAAGGAGTGACTGTGCGACATGAAAAATGATATGAAAGCAATATGTAATGCTTCCTCCAAAGAAAAAGACGGGAGTATCAAAGATAATCAATTCCTCCACTTAATTGTGAAGTATATGATATATTACAATGGTGAATGAAGTTCCATGCTCTTTGCAAATACAGTTGATATATTCCTGAAGTGTACTTCCCCCACAAATCAGTCGTTACTAGTTTTGATATTCTTTAATCAACTGGTTTTCCACTTCAGTACAACATGTGAACATCACAATAAAAGCCTTGTATAATGAAAGGTAAACATATAACCATATAAAGTTCAATCATCCATGAGTGAAATGAAATAAACAATCTGACCTCTAGTGGGAGTGTCAAAAAAATCCATAAGTATATATAAAAGAATTATGTGAAGCTCTTTTTTTATCTCTTTCCACCTTACGAAAAGGTGTGCAAGTTAAATACCCATTATATATGTGCTTCAGAAAACCAAATTCCTCCCATTAAAGTTTTGAATTCCGGAATTACAAAGCCACTCGATTCGGTTCCATCATATGTGACCAAGTCATCCGCGACCAAAACAATAAATTCCAAGCATGTGTTCCCATTATCAGCATTCCTCTTAACTGAGTAATCTTCCCCAAATAACAATTTGGGTTGAAGTTCCAGTGGACCATCAAGAAAGAATAGACCATTGTGTGAAATTCCGTAATGGATTAATTTTATCATTGAGCAATATTTCCACTCTTCCTTTTCCAAATAGTATTACATACAATGGGATCCAAGATAGAACCATAAATTAAATTCCTCCACATTGAAGTTGCATATAGTGTGTCTTATAACAATAATACATTTCCTCCACCAAGGAGTTTCATGGCAAAATTTCCAAAGTGCATAAGAATTTAGCAGTAATGGCAAAATACACAAACACACACACACACACACACACACACACACACACATATATATATATATATATATATATATATATATATATATATATATATATATATATATATATATATATATATATATATAGGTAAATTAACTGGGACACCTAGGTGCCCGGGCACCTTGATTGTTTTAAGTAGGTACCGCCGCACAATGAATGTTTGATTTGTTTCCTAATTATTCTTCATGCAAGACTTTCCATGTTTACATTTTATTTCATTTTAACTATTAAGCATGCAAGACTTGCCATACAATAAATCGTAGTAATATTTTATTTTCTTCTGAACTACTATGGGTATCTAATACGCGTATTTTTGTTTCCTATCTACCTAATACGGGTATCTAATACTTACTAATAAAATTATGTGCATACGCGGGTATATATACCCAGTAAATTATTCTCTGAACTATTACGTTCATGCAAGACTTGCCATACAATAAATAATAGTAATATTTTATTTTCTTCTGAACTACTATGGGTATCTCATACGCGTATTTTTGTTTCCTAACTATCTAATACGGGTATCTAATACTTACTAATAAAATTATGTGCATACGCGGGTATATATACCCAGTAAATTATTCTCTAAACTATTACGTTCTTTTTTTAACTATTTAATATGAGTATCTAATACATATTAACAAAATTATGTACATATCAGGTGCATATATACTCAATAATTTATGTAAATATATGGGTATTTAATACCTACTAACGATACCACAAAAAATACCTACTAACGATATTATGTACAAATACGGGTATCTAATACCTACTCATGTAATTGTGTACACAAGCGGGTACGTATATACCCAATAATTTATTTTTAGAACTATTTACATTTATTTTATTTTCTAACTAACTAATACGGGTATGCAATACCTACTACCAAAATTATGTGCATTCTCAGGGTGCGTATATATCCAATGAAATCCATCATACGTACCAATTCCTAATTTGATCTGTTATACAAGGGCAGAATACACACTATATAAGAAAGTAATTAATGTCGACTTACATATTAATACCCTACCTTTTTATCACACGACATGCATGCATGGGGCGGTCCACGAATTAAAGACTGCCAAATTAACTAGCAATTGATGCATTTTTATTGTTCCAAATCAATCGATGAACACGATCCAACGATGAAGAGGCAAGGTGCCTGGGCACCTAGGTGTCCCAAACTGGTGTCCTATATATATATATGATAACACTATTCTAATCCCAGAATTAAAATAGTTATTTGGATCACGTCAGGCCTATATAGGGGCGATGGAGGTCTTCCCGGAACTCCAGAACCCGCGGTGGAAAAAAACACCCACACCGGCATCCTAATCCTCCCATCTGCCGGTTCCCACCACCCATCCTACACGCCTCTGCCACCGGCCGACCCCGCGCCTCCGCCGCCGGCCGACTCCGCACCGCCGCCCACCTCACCCATCTCGGGGGTCACCGTCCACCTCACCCACCTCAGGCGCCGCCACACCTGCAACCCCGGGCATCGCCGGCAACTCGCGTGGCCGCCGCCCCTGCAACCCCGGGCATCGCCGGTAACTCCCGCGCGGTGCCGCGAGATGGATCTCATCTCTCCACGTCGCCACCTACAACCTCGGGCGCTGCCGCCGTGCCTCGAATCCCGGTGGTCGCCCCCCTCCCCCCTCCGATTTGATCTCTCCCTGACCCTACGTTCTTCCCCATCAATGGGATCGAGCAAGCGCCTTTGGCCGTCCCAAGCGCATCTGCTGCCGCTGGCCCTGCGCGTCGTAGTTTGGCTACCGCCGCTGGCCGCCACAGGACGTTGCTCCAGCCACTGCTTCAGCAGTCCAAGTGCCCCACTGGTGTCCGTCCAAGTTCCTCTCCCTGTGCTCCTTCATGCCAGAGCAGCGTCAGAGGAGCCTGGCTGCCGCTGACCTCTGCGTTGCAGTTCAGTTCAACTCAAGCGCGTGGGCAAGTCCACGAACGGCAGCCGCCGTCCCTGCCTCACAGCCTCGCGATGCCTCACTGGAGTTCCACAGGCTGTGGCTCCCATGGCCGGCTTCTCCCCCAGTCGTCGCGGCCCCCCCATTCGAATGACACAACACTACATGGCTACTCCATGGAGACTTCAACGGCGCGATGGAGACACTCAGCCTGGGCTAGCCCCCTCCAGTGCGCCTAGCACCTCCGGCCATTCAAGTACACGGCCACTAGAGGTTCGCAGTCGCAAGCCCCCTGAATCCTACTGCTCCCATGCTCCAACTACGAAGGATCTCACCTCGTACATTTTATTTTGTACTTTTTATCATTTTCAACCATTTTATTTCAGCAAGATGGTTGTTGATGCTTGCCTTGCTATGCTACTGCAAATTTGCAGGCCGGGTATTTCTCGCCTGAACCACTCTACTCGTTCAAAAGCTACAGGTAATGCAATATTGACACTACAGGTACTTCTCGCCTGAACCTCTATACTTATTTAAAAGCTACAGGTAATTTTGTTGCTTCTCCAATATTGTTGGTATGGCTGCTTCTCTACTGTTCATCTTAGTATGTTAAACAAATAACCATGAACTATTGGGTTTGTATCTGCATGAAAGAGAGCCCATTTCTGAGTATTGATTCGGTAATTCATTTCATATGTTGTTAAAATAGAATTAACTGTGTAGAATTGGAGGAACAGAGATGTACGTGCTAATTCCTGTGTTCATCCTCTGATGTGTGCGTGCATCCGAGGATCTTCCTGAATTTCTTTACGTCTACAAACAGAGGACCATTTAGAAATACTAATGTGTAGTTGTTCTGGTGTGTGTGTGTTGTCCTTCAGAGCATTTTCTTAGCACCCTCACCCTGATCCGATCTACAGGGCCGCCCCGAGTCCTCCCAACGCAACCCTGGGCCGTTCAGCGACCAAGCCGTTCAACTATGCAACCCCGGGCCGTTCAACGACAGAGCCGCTGGCCGTCCATGAACACATCACCTTGGATCCTGCTGCCCACCATCCGGTTAAACTTCTGCTGAATCCGATGAAGGGAGACTTCTTCTAAGAGCAATTCCCTCTTAACTTTTTTCATTCAAAGTATTAGTTTGTTTTCTACTTCAGCTTCCGCACCTGTGTATATGTAACACCCATGATGCGGCTATATCTCCCACGTGTCGAAGCACGACTTAGAGGCACAACCGCATAGTGGTTTTGTTGCAAGAAGGGTCATCTTCACACAATCCCATGTAATGAACAAGAATGGGATAAAGAGAGTTGGCTTACAATCGCCACTTCACACAATACATAAGTTAAGATCATTCATCATTCAAAATACACTCATAGACCGGCTACGGTCAAGTTCAAATGAAAAGAAGACAACCCCAAATGCTAGATTCCCGATCATCCCGACTGGGCTCCGCTACTGATCATCTGGAAACGATACATAGTAACGACCAAGGGCATCATCTAACTCCCACTTCAGCTCAGTTGCGCCATCTGCGCTGGTATCCTCGACACTTGCATTTGTTTTGGTAGAATCTGTGAGCCACGGGGACTCAGCAATCTCACACCCACGAGATCAAGACTATTTAAGCTCATAGGTAGGAAAGGGGTAATATGGTGGAGCTGCGGCAAGCACTACGCATATATGGTGGCGAACATACGCAAGTGAGAGCGGGAAGAGAAGCAACGCGTCGGTCGAGGAGCTAGAAGTGATCAAGAAGTGATCCTGGAACTACTTACGTCAAACATAACTCAAACCGTGTTCACTTCCCGGACTCCGCCGAGAAGAGACCATCACGGCTACACACGCTGTTGATGCATTTTAAAGAGGTCAAGTGTTAAGTTATCTACAACTGTACATTAACAAATTCCCATCTGCCTCATAACCGTGGGCACGGCTTTCGAAAGATAATATACCCTGCAGGGGTGTCCCAACTTAGCCCATCACAAGCTCTCACAGTCAACGAAGGATATACCTTCTCCTGGGAAGACCCGATCAGCCTCGGAATCCCGGTTCGCAAAACATTTCGACAATGGTAAAGCAAGACCAGCAAAGCCGCCCGATGTGCCGACAAATCCTGATAAGAGTCGCACGTATCTCGTTCTCAGGGCACACCGGATAAGTCAAGCTACGAGTAAAACCAACCCTCAAGTTTCCCCAAGGTGGCCCTGTAGGTTGCTCGGTTCGGACTAACACTCGAAGGAGCACTGGCCCGGGGGGGGGGCTAAAATAAAGATGACCCTCGGGCTCGCGAAAACCCAAGGGAAAAAGGGGGGTATAGGTGGCAAATGGTAAAACCAAGGTTGGGCCTTGCTGGAGGAGTTTTATTCAAAGCGAACTGTTAAGGGGGTCCCATAAATCACCCAACTGTGTAAGGAACGCGAAATCAAGGAACATAACACCGGTATGACGGAAACTAGGGCGGCAAGAGTGGAACAAGTCACCAGGCATAAGGCCGAGCCTTCCACCCTTTACCAAGTATATAAGGTGCATTAATTTAAACAGGAGATATTGTGATATCCCAAAATATCCATGTTCCGACCAGGAACAAACTTCATCTTCACCTGCAACTAACAACGCTATAAGAGGGGCTGAGCAAAAGCGGTGACATAGCCAATCAAAGGTTGCTAGGACAGGATGGTTAGAGGTTTGACATGTCAATAGGGAGGCATGGTAAACAAAGGCAGGTAGAGCTAACATAACGATAGAGCGAGTACTAGCAAGCTAAGATAGAAGTGATATCGAAGGTATGGTCATCTTGCCTGCAAAGTTCTCAGAGTTGTCAAAGGCTTGATCCTTGTTAGTGTACTCAACAGGTTCCTCGTGCACGTACTCGTCTCCCGGCTCTACCCAAAGCAAGAACACAAGCAAAGGAACCACAATAAATCACGGCCCAAGCAACATGATGCAATACATGTCATGCTATGCGATATGTGATATGCAATGCATATGCGTGCTTCGGGAGGAAAAAGGATGAACAAGGCATCGACTTGGCAAACCAAGTATGCCGCTGGAGAGATGAGATGATTTCGGTTGAAATCGATATAAAGATCACCGGATTCGGGTGCACAGTTTGCAAATGACAAGCAAGACAAGATATGATGCAAACTGCTTAAAACAGCAACATGGCCACTTGGATGCAAAGTATAAATAAGCTATAGCACCCAAACATATGAACAAAATGCATAGCAGTGATGTACAGGAGATGCTATATGAAACATGAACACTGAGCTCGATCTATAAACCACTAGAGCATGACTAAAATAGCATGGCAATAATGCAAAAGATAACAGTTTCTACAGACTTAGTGAAAATACTAGACATAGCAGAAAACAGATTCAACATGGCATCTTTACAAGCTTGATTAACTCACTACCAGGCATGTCATGGCATGGAACAAGTACTAGCATGAAGTAGGCATGAAAATGAAGCTACCCATGTGCAAAACAACCACCTAGCATATTTGCATGAACAAACACATAAAGGACAAAACAGCAACATGAAGTGAGATGACATGTTCATGAACTTGCTCAAATGCAGAAACTAATGCTACCACTGGATTGGTGGGATTTTTCTACCCCAAAAACATATATAATATGTTGGGGTTGCTGTAGAAAAATCATCACAAGTGCACTAAGCTAGAACCTGCCCTAAATGGAATATGACAGAATTGGCATTTTCCTTATTTGGAACCGTCCAGAAATGGACTTGCCCGAAATGGATAGATTCCATATGCCAGAAATGGAATATTCGCTGGGAAATAAAAAAATAAAAATAAAAATAAAGCAAAATGGGGTTGTTGTAGAAAAATACACACGGTTGATTGAAAACAGAAAAAGAGGGGGGAAAGATTTATGCACCCGCGGGGGATCGAACCCGGGTCTCCCCAGTGTGGGTTTGCATAGCCAACCACTGGGCTAGCTAGGTGCTACTGATAAGAAAGGGGTTCGGCCCCTTTTAGAGACACACCAGATCGAGCTCCTCTGTTACAAACAGAGAAGACGACGGCGCCGGCGAGGGCAACGGCGGCAACCAGCGGGGCATAGGGACTCCGGCGGGCGTGCAGGAACATGTGAAGGCGCGGGAGCGCGTGGCTGCTGTTCGTGGTGTCGCACGTGCGCGTGTGCTCGGGCACGAGCGGAACAGAGATGGTGCCGAGCGAAGCGAGCGGCAGAGGAACTCGTCGGAGCTGCGGGGGGCTTGAAGGGTGCGCGCGAGATGCGAACGAGTGGCGCGAGTGAGCTGTGGGAGCACGACAGGGGGAATCCAGAGCGGGGACACGCAAACACGCTACGGTAGAACAACACTGCACAAATAAATTCAGAGATCGCCGGAGCACTGCGAGTGCGGGGAAGACATGGATCGGCTGAGTCCTACGGGTGCCTACATGTCATGGGATGGATGGGAGAGGGAGGTGCGTTACCAAGCTCACCCAAGGACATGATGGGGTCGACGGAGACGAGCCGGCGGCGACGAAGTGGAGCTCTGAACCTAGGCGCGGTCCTGACCGAGAGGAAGATGGAAGCAGAGGACGTCGAGGAACTGGTCGTCTCGGGCACCGTAATCGACGTCGTGGATGAAGACGACAACGAGGAAGAAGAAGAACATGATCTGCGGGGGTGGGGGTGGCCGGAGAGCACGCCGGCGATGAGGTCGCGCTCTCAGGTGCGCTCCGGACGGAGCAGTTGCGGTGGATCTGGAGGTTCTTCTCACCTGGCGGCGGCGATGAGAGGAAGAGAGAAACCCTAGGGTGTGTGTGGACAAGGAGAGGGGTTAAAAGGGGGGCCAGAGCGACGGGTGGAGCACGGCGTCGACGCGGCCGTGGCCATGTGCGAGCCCGGCACGAGCTTGACGAAAAGGTGAGGGGCGGGTGCGCTGTAGCCAAAGGATGGCTAGTGGGGTCGCGAGGGACACGTGGGCGTACGGGCTACTGGGTAGCGGGGCGGCTAGGTGAGAAATGGTGAGGGCGCGAGCGGGAGCAGGTGAGCGCGCAAGCGGGTGGGTTGGCTGCGCTGGCTGGGCTGGCGGGCAGAAAAGGCCTCGGCTGGGCTGCGGGAGGCCGAGAGGGGGGGGGCTGCTACGCTCTGCTGGCTGCAGGCTCACTCTTCTATTTCTATTTGTTCCGATAGAAATAGAAACAGAAAAGCACAGGGTAAAAGGAGAGGAGTTTGAGTATAAAGAAAATATTCTCAAACTCTTGGAATTATCCACTATTTGAATAAATTGCATTGGGCATTTTTAAAGGTAGAAAAATAAGACAAGTTTGAATATAATTCAAACTTGTGTCATTTTTGAACCTGAACAAAACAACTTCAAATATGGAGATATTTGTCAGAGAGGTTCAGGACATGGAGCAAGATTTATAGGGAGAATATGAACATTAAAAGAGAAAGGAAAAATGGCACTTGGCAAAAGAAGGAAGTAGAGGGAAGGAGGAGGTGGTGATGCAAGATTTATGCATTGAGCATGCAACAACATAATATGTATGAGATCACAACATGCACATGATGAGGATGGAATGCACAATGACAAGAGGCACAAATGCAATATGGTAAGGTGAGCATGACAATGAAAAGAATAAAACACCTAACCAAACAAGATGAGGCCAAACATGATAAAAACCCACAAGAATTGGATGAAGGTCAAGTTGATATATTGCCAAATTGGGACATGTTACATCTAGGGTGTTACAACACTCCACCACTACAAGAGGATCTCGTCCCGAGATCTAGGACTGAAAGAACTCCGGATATTCGAAACGGAGGTGATCCTCGCGCTCCCAAGTGGCTTCTCGGTCGGAATGGTGTGACCACTTCACTTTCAGGAATTTGATTGACTTGTTACGAGTCTTGCGCTCGGTTTCTTCAAGAAAAGCAACGGGGTGCTCATGATAAGAGAGATCTTCTTGGAGGTCGATTTCTTCGAAGTTGATGGTGCGCTCAGGAGTCTTGAAGCACTTGCGAAGCTGTGACACGTGAAACACATCGTGCACGTTTGCAAAGTTGGATGGAAGCTCAAGTTGATAGGCTAGGTCGCCTCTTTTGCCAATGATCTTGAAAGGACCCACGTATCTAGGGGCAAGCTTCCCTTTGATACCAAAGTGACGAGTGCCTTTCATTGGAGAGACGCAGAGGTAGACATGGTCTTCGATTTCAAAAGCCAAGTCACGGTGCTTGCTATCATAGTAACTCTTTTGGCGCGATTGCGTGGCTTTGAGATTCTCACGAATGACTTTGCACATTTCTTCGGCTTCTGCAATCAAGTCATTGCCAAGAAGTTGGCGTTCACCTGTCTCGGACCAGTTGAGAGGAGTACAACACTTTCTGCCATAGAGAATTTCGAATGGGGCCTTGCCCGAACTCGCTTGGAAGCTGTTCTTGTAGGAGAACTCGGCATATGGAAGACAATCTTCCCACTTCATACCGAAAGAGATGACACAAGCCCTGAGCATATCTTCAAGGATTTGATTGACTCGCTCGACTTGGCCACTTGTTTGAGGATGGAAAGCTGTGCTGAAACGAATGTTGCTTCCCATGGCCGTCTGAAAGGAGTCCCAGAACTTAGAAGTGAAGATGCTTCCATGATCTGAAGATATCAATTGTGGAATGCCGTGCAAGGAGACAATTCTGGAGGTGTATAGCTCTGCCAGCTGAGCTGCTGTGATAGATTCTTTGATAGGAAGAAAATGAGCCACTTTCGTAAACTTGTCAATGACAACGAAGATAGCATCATTTCCACGGTTGGACTTAGGAAAACCAGTCATGAAGTCCATCTCGATATGGTCAAACTTCCACTCCGGAATAGCAAGAGGTTGGAGGAGACCAGCTGGTCTTTGGTGTTCTGCTTTCACTCTCCTGCAGACATCACATTCATTCACGAATTGAGTAATCTCTCGCTTCATTCGAGTCCACCAATACGACTGCTTGAGGTCATGGTACATCTTTGTACTTCCAGGGTGAATGGATAGGATGGAATTGTGTGCCTCATTCATGATGACTTTTCTCAGATCACCTTTTGGAACCATAATTCGATCCTCGAAGAAAAGAGTATCTTTGTCATCCAAGCGATAGCACTTGTATTTGGGAATGCCCTTGTCAATACCACGTTTCACCTTCTTCACCATGGTATCCAGGAGTTGTGCCTCACGAATTTGATCTTCCAAAGTAGGAGAGACTATGAGGTTGGCAAGAAAGCCTTGAGGAACAACTTGAAGATTTAGCTTGCGAAAAGCCTCACAAAGATCCGGTTGAAACGGCTTGAGAATTAGACTGTTGCAATAAGCCTTTCTGCTCGGAGCATCCGCAATCACATTTGCCTTGCCAGGAGTATATTCAATACTCGGATTGTACTCTTGAATCATTTCGACCCATCGATTTTGCCTGAGGTTAAGGTTGGGTTGAGTGAAGATATACTTGAGGCTCTTGTGATCGGTGAAAATGTCCACTTGCCTTCCCAACAAGAGATGTCTCCATGTTATCAATGCATGGACAACTGCCGGCAACTCAAGATCGTGAGTGGGGTAGTTCTTTTCGTTGGGCTTCAACTGACGAGAGGTATAGGCCACAACTTTTTTCTCTTGCATCAACACAGCACCGAGACCTTGAAGGGAAGCATCACAGAATACTTCGAATGGCTTGGATTCATCAGGAGGAGTCAAAACAGGAGCTGTGACTAGCTTCTCTTTGAGGGTGTTGAAAGCAACGTCGCACTCAGGCGTCCAGACATACTTGACATGCTTCTGGAGGAGGTTGGAAAGAGGCTTTGCAATCTTATAGAAGTTCTCAACGAATCTTCGGCAATAGCTTGCAAGACCAAGAAAACTGCGGAGCTGCTTGACATTCTGAGGAGGTTCCCAATTCAGAACATCAGAAACCTTCACGGCATTAACAGCAATGCCCTTGGCAGAGATGATATGACCAAGATAAAGAACTTCATCAAGCCAGAACTCACATTTGTAAAACTTCGCGTAGAATTGATGCTCTCTGAGCTTGTCGAGCACCAATCGCAAATGTTTGGCATGATCCGACTTATTCTTGGAGAAGACCAAGATATCATCGAGATACACCAGAACGAATTCATTGGTGTAGGGGTTGAAGATAAAGTTCATCATGCGAGAGAACGTTGGAGGAGCATTGACAAGGCCGAAAGACATGATAGTATATTCATAAGAACCATAGCTTGTTCTGAATGCTGTCTTGGGAATATCTTGTTCACGAATGCGAATCTGATGATAACCCATACGGAGGTCAAGCTTGGAGAAAACTTTAGCTCCTTTGAGTTGCTCGAAAAGCTCATTGATGTTGGGAAGTGGGTACTTGTTCTTGATTGTCTTATTGTTCAATGGACGGTAATCGACGCAAAGTCGGTCCGTGCCATCCTTCTTCTGGACAAAAAGAACTCCACAACCCCATGGGGATGAACTCGGTCTGATCAAACCCAGACGCTCTTGTTCATCGAGCTGCTTCTTCAATTCCTTCAGCTCCTTGGGTACAAGCTTGTAAGGACGCTTGCAAACGGGTTCTGTTCCAAGCTCAAGATCAATAACGAAATCGACTGGCCGATGAGGAGGCATGCCCGGAAGCTCTTCTGGAAAGACATCTTGGTACTCACAAACGACTGGAATTTGAGAAATAGCATCCAACTCGCCCTTCTCATTGAGAGAAAACAACCGAATGGTTTCATCATGAGCGGCATAGATGATAACATCCTTAGAAGGGTGTGTCAATTGAATTTGCCTGGCAGCACAATCAAGCTGAGCCTTGTGCTTAGAAAGCCAGTCCATCCCGAGAATTAGATCAATATCAGAGTCGCCAAGTACAACTGGAGAAGACAGAAATTTATAGTCGCCCATCTTGATGGAAACATCCGGAACCACCAAACTGGAGCTCAACCGTTTACCCGGAGAAATGGCAGCCATGGGTTTACCCAAATTTGAAGAAGTGAAATCATGCTTGGCAAAAAACGGTCTTGACATGAAACAATGCGATGCACCAGTATCAAATAAGACTTTTGCAGGAATAGAGTTAACTGAAAGGTTACCCATGATCACATCTGAAGAATCCTCTGCCTGAGCTGCATTCATCATGTTCACCTTTGCATGCTTTGGATTATGCTTGACCACAACATTGCTTGAAGATCTCACAGGAGGAGGAGGAGGAAGGCGCCTTTGATTGAAGCATTTGTTCGCGTAGTGACCTTTCTGCTGGCACTTGTTGCAAGTCACTTCTGAGAGCGGACGGTGATAAGGAGCATTCGACTTTGGAGCTTGAGGCTGAGACTTGTTCTAATAGCCTGGGTTGGGTGGGTGGGAAGATCCACGACCACCTGAGTTCTTCTGTTGGTAAGGCTGACGAAACGGAGGAGGAGGAAGGTAGAACTTCTGCTGCTTAGCTGCCACTTGTGAGGAAGAAGAAGATTGCACTGCATCCCTGATTCTCTTCTTAGAAGCCTCACACTTGAGCTGAGCACCTTCTTGCTTGAGTGCCATATTGTAGAATTGATCAAACTGAGTAGGCTCAACAAGAATGAGAGCTAACTGTAGATCCTCTCTAAGGCCACCTCCGAATTGATAGATCATACTCTTCTCATCAGGAACATCTTGCTTAGCGAAGCAAGCAAGTTTCTGAAACTGCTTGTTGTATTCGTACACTGACATGTTGCCTTGCTTGAGATTGCGGAACTCCTCACACTTGCTCTCAACAACACTGGTAGGAATATGGTGAGCTTTAAAGTCCCGACAGAAATCAGTCCAAGTAATCACTCGACCACCTCTGGAATCCTTGTATTGCTGGAACCAATCAGCTGCCTGATCCTTGAGCTGAAAAGAAGCGAACTTGACATAGTCCTCAGGCCTGAGATTGCTGCATTCAAAATGCTTGTTGATATCCACGAGCCAATCATCGGCGTCTGTGGCCTCGACACAGTAGCTGAAAGACTTCGGCTGATTTGCAAGGAATTAGTTGAGGGTAGGAAATAGAGGCTGATGATTGAACTGCCCTTGACCTTGATTCCCTTGGTTGCCTTGGCCTTGGTTGCGCTCTTGCATGAGCTAGATCATCATCTGGGCATGGGCGTTTGAGGATGCCATCAAAGCTTGCCATGCCTCCGGAGGCGGAGGTGGAGGTGGAGGGTTCGCCTGACTCCCATCATTGCGTTCCGGATTCTGACGCGTTGGCGGAGCCATCCTGAAGAGGGTGACATCCGTTAGCATCTTGATAGACAGATAGACAAGTTGAATCAACGGATAGAAATTGCAACATATAGTCTTCACAATAAACATTCGAACAAGGATGAACGAATGAATTCCAAAGCAAACATCACACGTCCATTAGGGTGAGAAGCCACTTGATAAGAGATTGATGAATGAAATAAACAAGGTGCAACTGGAACAAATAAGTGGTAAGGATTACCCAATCACAGACCAAATATCTGCGGGAAGAAATGCTAGAGCTACTTGAAACCCACCTATAAACTCCCGAAACTTTCTGGTTATGCAATCAGGTGTTGGGGATATAGGGGAAGCAATATATCTCACCCAAACTAACAATTCCTACATCCAGCTGTATCCATCCGTCAACACATAACCAAGAAACCTTCGGAAATCGTGTACCTCAACCTTCGAAAAGCATCCGTTTTACGAGTTATGGCAATACTCCCGAACTCCCGCCCCAGTACTGGGTGGCATCGAGGTTATCTCACCAACAACTACATAAAAGAGATTTTCGATGTCGGCAAATCTCAGGTATTCCAGAACTGCAACGATAAAATTGTGACGACAACACCTCAGAGCTCAACTCCCCGGGTCAAAGCCACATAATAGACAGGAGGCACCAAGAACAATGTTCTCGTCACAAAACCATCGGAACGATTCCAAGATACCCGCGTGATCCTAAATTTTTTTTAGTGAAATTTGAGAGGAGGACAGTCAAAACATCTACGTCAGGAGACCTCACCAGAGCGACGAAGGGAATGAGGAGTAAAAAGAATCCTACTCTCCGATATATATAATCCTAAGACTCAAAACATTTTTGTTCTAGACTCAACATCGCCAGCAAACAATCAAGCAGGTGGCTCCTAAGTCGGGGATGGCTCTGATTACCAACTTGTAACACCCATGATGCGGCTATATCTCCCACGTGTCGAAGCATGACTTAGAGGCATAACCGCATAGTGGTTTTGTCGCAAGAAGGGTCATCTTCACACAATCCCATGTAATGAACAAGAATGGGATAAAGAGAGTTGGCTTACAATCGCCACTTCACACAATACATAAGTTAAGATCATTCATCATTCAAAATACACTCATAGACCGACTACGGTCAAGTTCAAATGAAAAGAAGACAACCCCAAATGCTAGATCCCCGATCGTCCCGACTAGGCTCCGCTACTGATCATCTAGAAATGATACATAGTAACGACCAAGGGCCTCATCAAACTCCCACTTCAGCTCAGTTGCGCCTTCTGCGCTGGTATCCTCGGCACCTGCATCTGTTTTGGTAGAATCTGTGAGCCACGGGGACTCAGCAATCTCACACCCGCGAGATCAATACTATTTAAGCTCATAGGTAGGAAAGGGGTAATATGGTGGAGTTGCGGCAAGCACTACGCATATATGGTGGCGAACATACGCAAGTGAGAGCGGGAAGAGAAGCAACGCGTCGGTCGAGAAGCTAGAAGTGATCAAGAAGTGATCCTGGAACTACTTACGTCAAACATAACTCAAACCGTGTTCACTTCCTGGACTCCGCCGAGAAGAGACCATCACGGCTACACACGCTGTTGATGCATTTCAAAGAGGTCAAGTGTCAAGTTATCTACAACCGTACATTAACAAATTCCCATCTGCCTCATAACCACGGGCACGGCTTTCGAAAGATAATATACCCTGCAGGGGTGTCCCAACTTAGCCCATCACAAGCTCTCACGGTCAACGAAGGATATACCTTCTCCCGGGAAGACCCGATCAACCTCGGAATCCCGGTTCGCAAAACATTTCGACAATGGTAAAACAAGACCAGCAAAGCCGCCTGATGTGCCGACAAATCCCGATAAGGGTCGCACGTATCTCGTTCTCAAGGCACACCGGATAAGTCAAGCTACGAGTAAAACCAGCCCTCAAGTTTCCCCAAGGTGGCCCCGCAGGTTGCTCGGTTTGGACTAACACTCGAAGGAGCACTGGCCCGGGGGGGGGGCTAAAATAAAGATGACCCTCGGGCTCACGAAAACCCAAGGGAAAAAGGGGTTATAGGTGGCAAATGGTAAAACCAAGGTTGGGCCTTGATGGAGGAGTTTTATTCAAAGCGAGCTGTTAAGGGGGTCCCATAAATCACCCAACTGTGTAAGGAACGCGAAATCAAGGAACATAACACCGGTATGACGGAAACTAGGGCGGCAAGAGTGGAACAAGTCACCAGGCATAAGGCCGAGCCTTCCACCCTTTACCAAGTATATAAGGTGCATTAATTTAAATAGGAGATATTGTGATATCCCAAAATATCCATGTTCTGACCAGGAACAAACTTCATCTTCACCTGCAACTAACAACGCTATAAGAGGGGCTGAGCAAAAGTGGTGACATAGCCAATCAAAGGTTGCTAGGACAGGATGGTTAGAGGTTTGACATGTCACCGGCTCTACCCAAAGCAAGAACACAAGCAAAGGAACCACAATAAATCACGGTGCAATGCCCAAGCAACATGATGCAATACATGTCATGCTATGCGATATGTGATATGCAATGCATATGCGTGCTTCGGGAGGAAAAAGGATGAACAAGGCATCGACTTGGCAAACCAAGTATGCCGCTGGAAAGATGAGATGATTTCGGTTGAAATCGATATAAAGATCACCGGATTCGGGTGCACGGTTTGCAAATGACAAGCAAGACAAGATATGATGCAAACTGCTTAAAACAGCAACATGGCCACTTGGATGCAAAGTATAAATAAGCTATAGCACCCAAACATATGAACAAAATGCATAGCAGTGATGTACAGGAGATGCTCTACAAAACATGAACACTGAGCTCGATCTATAAACCACTAGAGCATGACTAAAATAGCATGGCAATAATGCAAAAGATAACAGTTTCTACAGACTTAGTGAAAATACTAGACATAGCAGAAAACAGATTCAACATGGCATCTTTACAAGCTTGATTAACTCACTACCAGGCATGTCATGGCATGGAACAAGTACTAGCATGAAGTAGGCATGAAAATGAAGCTACCCATGTGCAAAACAACCACCTAGCATATTTGCATGAACAAACACATAAAGGACAAAACAGCAACATGAAGTGAGATGACATGTTCATGAACTTGCTCAAATGCAGAAACTAATGCTACCACTGGATTGGTGGGATTTTTCTACCCCAAAAACATATATAATATGTTGGGGTTGCTGTAGAAAAATCATCACAAGTGCACTAAGCTAGAACCTGCCCTAAATGGAATATGACAGAATTGGCATTTTCCTTATTTGGAAACGTCCAGAAATGGACTTGCCCGAAATGGATAGATTCCATATGCCTGAAATGGAATATTCGCTGGGAAATAAGAAAAATAAAAATAAAAAAAAGGAAAATGGGGTTGTTGTAGAAAAATCATCACAAGTGCACTAAGCTAGAACCTGCCCTAAATGGAATATGACAGAATTGGGATTTTCCTTATTTGGAAACGTCCAGAAATGGACTTGCCCGAAATGGATAGATTCCATATGCCAGAAATGGAATATTCATTGGGAAATAACAAAAATAAAAATAAAAATAAAAGAAAACAGGGGCTAAGGGAGGATGACAGGTGGGGCCACCCTGTCATACACACGGTTGATTGAAAACAGAAAAAGAGGGGGGAAAGATTTATGCACCCGCGGGGGATTGAACCTAGGTCTCCCCGGTGCGGGTTTGCATAGCCAACCACTGGGCTAGCTAGGTGCTACTGATAAGAAAAGGGGTTCGGCCCCTTTTAGAGACACACCAGATCGAGCTCCTCTATTACAAACAGAGAAGACGATGGTGCCGACGAGGGCAACGGCGGCAACCAGCGGGGCATAGGGACTCTGGCGGGCGTGCAGGAACATGTGAAGGTGCGGGAGCGTGTGGCTGCTGCTCGTGGTGTCGCGCGTGCGCGTGTGCTCGGGCACGAGCGGAACAGAGATGGTGCCGAGCGAAGCGAGCGACAGAGGAACTCGTCGGAGCTGCGGGGGGGCTTGAAGGGTGCGCGTGAGACACGAACGAGTGGTGCAAGCGAGCTGCGAGAGCACGACAGGGGGAATCCAGAGCGGGGACACGCAAACACGCTACGGTAGAATAGCACTGCACAAATAAATTCAGAGATCGCCGGAGCACTGCGAGCGCAGGGAAGACATGGATCGGCTGAGTCCTACGGGTGCCTACATGTCATGGGATGGATGGGAGAGGGAGGTGCATTACCAAGATCACCCAAGGACACGATGGGGTCGACGGAGACGAGCCGGCGGCGACGAAGTGGAGCTCTGAACCTAGGCGCGGTCCTGACAGAGAGGAAGATGGAAGCAGAGGACGTCGAGGAACTGGTCGTCCGGGGCACCATAGTCAACGTCGTGGATGAAGACGACGACGAGGAAGAAGAAGAACACGATCTGCAGGGGTGGGGGTGGCCGGAGAGCACGCCGGCGACGAGGTCGCGCTCTCAGGTGCGCTCCGGACGGAGCGGTTGCGGTGGATCTGGAGGTTCTTCTCACCTGGCGGCGGCGATGAGAGGAAGAGGGAAACCCTATGGGGTGTGTGGACAAGGAGAGGGGCTAAAAGGGGGGCCAGAGCGACGGGTGGACCACGGCATCGACGCGGCCGTGGCCATGTGCGAGCCCGGCACGAGCTTGACGAAAAGGTGAGGGGCGGGTGCACTGTAGCCAGAGGCTGGCTAGTGGGGTCACGAGGGACACGTGGGCGTACGGGCTACTGGGTAGCGGGGCGGCTGGGTGAGAAACGGCGAGGGCGCGAGCGGGAGCAGGTGAGCGCGCAAGCGGGCTGGCTGGCTGCGCTGGCTGGGCTGGCGGGCAGAAAAGGCCTCAGCTGGGCTGCGGGAGGCCCAGGGGGCGGGGGCTGCTGCGCTCTGCTGGCTGTAGGCTGACTCTTCTATTTCTATTTGTTCCAACAGAAATAGAAACAGAAAAGCACAGGGTAAAAGGAGAGGAGTTTGAGTATAAAGAAAATATTCTCAATCTCCTGGAATTATCCACTATTTGAATAAATTGCATTGGGCATTTTTAAAGGTAGAAAAATAAGACAAGTTTGAATATAATTCAAACTTGTGTCATTTTTGAACCTGACCAAAACAACTTCAAATAAGGAGATATTTGTCAGAGAGGTTCAGGACATGGAGCAAGATTTATAGGGAGAATATGAACATTAAAAGAGAAAGGAAAAATGGCACTTGGCAAAAGAAGGAAGTAGAGGGAAGGAGGAGGTGGTGATGCAAGATTTATGCATTGAGCATGCAACAACATAATATGTATGAGATCACAACATGCACATGATGAGGATGGAATGCACAATGACAAGAGGCACAAATGCAATATGGTAAGGTGAGCATGACAATGAAAAGAATAAAACACCTAACCAAACAAGATGAGGCCAAACATGATAAAAACCCACAAGAATTGGATGAAGGTCAAGTTGATATATTGCCAAATTGGGACATGTTACATATGGGGTGTTACAGTATATAGCTACCACGGTGGCATGCTGCAGCCCATTAGCTCACCGTGTCTTCTCCAGCAGCCGTGGAGGCGAGTTATGCGTGACCCTGCATCCAAAATTATTCCTGGCGGAGACACTGCTCTGCTTGTTGCTAGCTGCATGCCATGGAAGACAGCGCCCATGGCCTTTGCTGTATGATGGGAATAAGCCATGCTCAGGTCCATGGTGACCGGCGAGTGTGCGCGTCCAGGCCAGGTCCGTGGTGAACCGGCGTGTGCGCGTACGTGCCAGGTCTGTGGCGACCGGGTGTGTGCAGGTATGTGCGTGTGTTGGTCGAGTCCGGATGCCGGTGCGTGACCGCGTCCGTGGCCGTGGCGGGTGGAGTCTCCGAGCCGGCCGAGTCTCTGTGCGGCAGTTCATCCATGTGTGGTGCGTGGGAGCTGCGTCTCCGCAGGCTACAAAGCCGGCCACTTCCAGGTTGTTAGCAGCGTGCATGTATCTAGGGATTAGCTAGGTAGTTAGTGCATGGGATAGTGGCCGATTTGGGCGGTTGGGCTGTGCATGCCTTTGCGTATTAAAGTGGCTGCGGTGCTGGTGTGTAGAGTAGCCAGAGAAGAGAGATGTAGCCTCTTGGAGTGTATGTGTGCTCGCCATGGGGTGGTGTGTGTGCCTTGAGTTCGTGCTCGAGGAAAGTGAAAGTTGTTCGTGCGGCTGTGGCGTTCGTGCACCGGAAAATCTTCTCTGTGTCCACTGTCTCCTTTCTTCTTCCTTCTTCTTCTTCGTTGTGGCAGAGTGAGAGCGAGAGGGAGGTGCAGAGAGAGAGCGAGAGGCAGGCTGCGGCAACAACACTGTAGACCCTACATGTTGCTGGCGGCCGTACTCCTGGCTACCAGACGTGCCCTTGCCTCTAGCACCCCTGGCCGCCCCGTCGGCCAACTCCATAACCCCGTCAGAAATTTGGCCACCATTGCAGGTCAGCTTCTCCTGATGGGCCAGTCCGACCGCAAAAACAAGAGTACGGGGAAGCTTCTCCAGAAAATTGGCCACCATTGTGGTTGCTTTCTGAATTAACATGTTGCTTGTTTGAGAGTACAGGGAAGAAGAAAAGCACGGAGAAGATAACGCATCAACACTATGTGGGTAAGGTGAGGCAAGATAGAAAGGGAATGTGCGGTGGAGAAATGTGATACGAAGGGAATGTGTGGTGGAGAAATGTAAGTCCGCCACTAGTTGGTGCATTATTTATGTAAAAAGGATTGGGTGCATGTAGTTACGGTGTGGCCAGGTCATGTGAGAATATTGTTTGTAAGCGTGCACAACCTTTTTCTGCTGATTCTTATGCTCGAATGATCCCCAAATTTCTATAGTTTTTGCACTCATTTTACATCTTCCCTTCTATTTTTATGTACGTTTTGCACCTTACAAATCGTGGTGTTGAGAAGTTCATATATAATTACCAAGGAATTCATGAAACAAAAATATAGAAGTTCGACTTTTTTACTCAAGAATAAGTATAATTTTTTAGCTCGGTAAGTTCATAAGACAAAAAACGAGTGGTTTTATTTACTTTTTCTACATATGAGAGAAACAGAAAGAAGTTCACATATAAGAAATGAAAAGGTTCAAAAATTTGTAACATGATAAAAAGTTCATGTATGAAGTTCGCATGCAGAAATAAAATGTGAATTCACAATGAAGTTCATGTATAAAAAAACTTGAAGTTCGCATAGAGTAAAAAGGTGCATTTCTGAAAAAGATGGAACGGAAAGTTCATGTTCTCTAATTCCCGATGTTTTTATGGTGTGTATAGAGAAGTTCATGTATTAGTTCGAGGAAGGTTCATGTATTACTAAGTGTGTGCACATATAATTTCACTCTCCACATATGTGTGTATGTCGGTTTTGTGTGTCCTTCCAGATCTACTTTAGCATTGACCAAGGTTTCACCAGTAAGGGAAACAACAATTCAACACATTATTCTATTACTTATTTTGTCCCGTGTGGCTCAAATATCAAATTGTGTTCATAAACAACAAAAAGAGAAACAAAAAAAGACAAACCCAATAATGTTCGTAGGAAAAATTATGAGAAGTTCAAATTGTTCAAATATGAAAGCTCAAAATGTTAAAATAAATCCAAAATTTTCTACTACTCGCATCCCACTTCTTTTCTCGAAAAAATAGAACCTCTCTTGAAAAAAATAAGGAATTTCACAAACAAAACTTGTATGGAAAACCTAGATATTAAGAAAAAGAAACAAATTGTTTTTCAACCCAAAAAATAAAGTTGTGAAATTCCTAATAGGGAAAAATAGATAAGTTTTATTTCCCCCATTTCTAAAAATAAATAGATAGAAGTTCAAAATATAAAAGTTGAGAAGGTGAAAATGTTGTGTTCGGGAAATTCAGGTGTGTTATGTGTATCTCAGCAAGTTAAAATAATATGAACATGCAAAATGTTGTGTTCAAGAAGGTCAAGTGTGTTATGTGCATCACCCGCCCCCACTGAATCTTCTGCATTTTTCGTGTATTCTTCAAAAGTTCAGGTCATCATTAGTTGCTTCGATTGAGCTACTACTATGAAAAAGTTCACCTCAGAGGCATGTCTATGCATGTAGACCGGGAAGGACGATGAACCATGCCTGGTGCCGCTACCATCATCAACAGATGGAGGAAAAAGGTCACCATCAAAGCAGGGAGAAGGTCACCATAGAGGCAAGGAGAAGGTCACATTTATAAGGTGCAGGGAGAAGGTCACCATAGAGGTAGGGAGAAGGTCACACAACAGAAGTTCACGCACTACATGGTGTGCATTCTGTATGGAAAAAAAGAATGAAAAAGCAAAGGCTAAAAGTTTTATTTTCTAGAAGTTCAAGTACTCAGCCCAAGAAAAGTTCAAAAATTCTTGTGAGAGAGGTTGAACAAAAATATGTGACAGAAGTTCAAGGAGAAAACAGCGGGACGTTCAACTACTACACGGAATGCGTTTCAGATAAGAATATAAGAATAGAAAACCAAAAGCTTAAAAGGTTTGTCGCAAGAAGTTCACGTGGTCCTCCGTGCACGATGAAAAATTAATATTGCGGGACATCCGACCTCCAATTACATGTTTGAAAATAGCAAAAAATGACGTCCAACCTTCAATTGCATGTAATTCAATGTATGCGCAAAAATGTGACAGAAGTTCATAGTGAAAACAATGAGAAGTTCAAGTACCGCAAGGAATGCATTTCAGGTCAGAATAAAAAGTATAGAAAAATAAAAGCTTAAACAGTTTGTTGCTAGAAGTTCAAGTGCTCTAGCAGGGGAAGTTCAAAAATTCTTGTGAGAGAGGTTCACCTTCTATTTCCATGTTCGATTTTTTCCGTATAAAAATCAAATACAATTCTTTACTCAAAATATAAAAAGGTGAAGTTCAAATTGAAATAACAAAGAAGTTTAGAGTTTATTAAAACCTAGGATTTACCTGTTGAAAAAATAAAAAACAAGGCACCATTTTTTGCACTTTTTAAAGCAACTCATAAATGAAAAGAATGGTTGATAGAAGTTCAATTGCTCAGCGAGGAAAAGTTCAAAAAATTCTTGTGAGAGAGATTCACCATCTATTTAGATGTCCAAAATACATTAAAAATATGTTTTTTTTTGTGTTTTAAAATAATTCTCTCAAACCAGAGAGAAGTTCAAAAGTGATAACAACCGGAAGTTCACGTACTACATGGTGTGTATTTCATACAAGAAAAATACAAATAAAGTGAAACAGAGTGAAGTTCAAACAGACATGCCCCAGAAGTTCAACTACTTCACGAAGTGCGAAAAACTGCATGTCAAAAAATAGCACGTCAAAAACAGAGTGAAGTTCAAACAAACATGCCCGAGAAGTTCAACTACTTCACGCAGTGCATTTCCATTCGCGATGAAGGCAGAAATCATGATCTTGTCATTTTCTAATTTACTTCAAAACGATAGGAATATCATTTGTGTAAGTTCAAGTCCTCGGTCGGAGAAAGTTAAAAAAATATTGTGAGAGAGGTTTGTACAAAAAGAATATCATTTGTGTAACACTAACGAAAATGGATGGGGAAATTACAAACAAAAAATAGGTCACAGAAGTCCAACGTGAAAACACCAGGAAGTTCAACTACTACACTGAATGAATTTCACAAGAAAAACTTTTAAAACCGTCGCGAGTATGAAAAAATGATCAACACTGAAAAGTTGCGTGTTTATAGCAGCTTTCCATCGGTATATCACTTACTTAATTCCGGTGAGTGAATGAAGAGCTACGAGCAATAAAAAAGCACGTGAAAAACAGAGTGAAGTTCAGGTAGAACTGCCACAGAATTTCAAGTACTTCACGCAATGCATTTTAGACGAATCTATTTCGCGATAAAGACAGAATGAGTGATCTCGCCGTTTCTGAAATTACTTGAAAATGGTTGGGATTCAGAGAAAACCATCAACATGAAAAAGTTTCGCATTTTTCGTGCATTTCAACAGTATATTATTTGCCCCGTTCTGATGAAGTTTGTAGAAATTACGGCAAAAATATGTTTTTAGCCATTTTCAAAATCAACGTAAAACCGTAATGAATTTAGAGAAACAATATATACCAAAAAGTTTCACATTTGTTCAGGCTTTCCAACGCCATATCATTTGCTATGTTTGGACGTATGATTAAAAAAAATCGAAAAATACAAACTTGGTAGAACTTGTACCATTTTCTAAATTAGTCTTGAACCATTCAAAATTAGAAAAACCTTTCAACATGAGAAAAAAGTGCATTTTCATAAGCTTTCCAATGCAATATCATTTGTCTCAATTGGATTAGGCGTTTAGAAATGGCAACGAAAATACGAACTCGGTTGTTCGGTTTGCAAAATTTTATGATTTTCCACATTACTCTTTAACCATAGGGAATTAGAAAAAACTTTCAGCATGTGGAAGGAGCGGTTTTATAGCAGCTTTCCAATGCCATATTATTTGCCTCATTCCGATAAACGGTTTAGAAATGTGATCGAAAATACGATTCACGTTTTTTGTATGAAGAAAAAACGGTTTTCAAAACTGCTCTTAAGCCACTTACATTTTGCCAAAATTTTAAGTTGAGTCATGATACTGGTGTCCATAGCTTTCCAACGGTATATCGCAAGCCCCATTTGGGCACTGTTGATGGAAGTTCAACCTAGCACTAGAGGAAGTTCAGGTCGAACAAACCAGGCAGTAAAATTGCAAAAAACGCAATTTCATCACGACCCAAGAGCAAAATCCGCCAGTGAGCGAGATTTCTATTTAAAACCGGTATTTAGTTGCTAAAAAACCTTTCTAGATTACACTAATATCATATAGAACACTACTAACCAGAATAATTCGCGTGGGAAGCCACGGTTGCAAAGATAGCCCGAAGGTCGGGTTTGTACAGAGGGAAGTTCAGGCACGTGTACAAAAAAAATATGTCACAGAAGTTCAACGTGAAAATAGCATGAAGTTCAACTACTACGCTGAATGAATTTCAGATGAAAAACTTTTAAAATCGTTGCGAGTATGAAAAATGATCAACACGGAAAAATTGCGTGTTTACAGCAGCTTTCCATCGGTATATCACTTGCTCAATTACGGTGAGTGGATGTAGAGCTAGGAGCAGTGAATAGAGATATACGAGGAAAAAAAAGGACGTGAAAAACAGAGTGAAGTTCAAGCTTTCATACCAAGAAGTTCAGGTACTTCACGCGATGCATTTTTGGCGAATTTGTTTTGCGATAAAGGCAAAACGAATGATCTCACCGTTTTTGAAATTACTTGAAAACGGCTAGGAATCAGAGAAAACTGTCAACATGAGAAAGTTTCACATTTTCCATAGCTTTTCAGCAGTATATTATTTGTGCCATTCCGATAAAGTTTGTAAAAAATACAGCGAAAATATGTTATTCGCCATTTTCGAAACTAACTTAAAACCATAAAGAATTGGGAGAAATAATACATACCAAAAAGTTTCGCACTTGTTCAAGCTTTTCAACGCCATATCATTTGCTGCATTCGGATGCACTATTAAAAAATTAGCTCGAAAATACGAACTCGGTAGGACTTGTACCGTTTTCTAAATTATTTTTAAACAGTTCTAAACTAGAAAAAACTTTCAAAACGAAAGAGTAGCACATTTTCATAAGCTTTCCAACGCCATATCGTATGCCTCAATTGAATTAGATGTTTATAAATGACGTTGAAAGTACGAACTCGGCTGTTCGGTTTGCGAAATTTTACATTTTTCCAAATTACTCTTTAACCATACAGAATTAGAGAAAACTTTTAACATGTGTAAGTAGAGGTTTTGCATCAGCTTTCCAACGCCATATTATATGCCTCATTTTGATAAACGATTTAGAAATGTGATCGAAAATACGATTCACATTTTTTGTGTGAAGAAAAAACGGTTTTTCAAAACTGCTCTTAAACCACTTACATTTTGCCAAAAATTTAAGTTGGGTCATGATGCTGGTGTCCATAGCTTTCCAACGGTATATAGCAAGCCCCATTTGGGCAATGTTGGCGGAAGTTCAACCTAGTTCACAGGGAAGTTCAACGTACTACTAACGGGGCAGGTCAGGTTATGATCAGAATATTATTCTCATCCCGTGATCAGAATAGTGTTTATGTATGTATATATATATATATATATATATATATAATTTCATTTGGTACTTTTAGTATGTCAATAAAATTGCTATTGTATTCCAGCAATATAAGGCACAGAGGAAAAAATCCGCAAACCAACCATTTGTAAAAAAAATGACATATACATTGTCAATGCAAACATCGACAATGACCATACCGTTAAGTGAGAGAAAAAAATTCCTTTTCCATGGAGTGGTTCCCATCTTCCTCCACAAATAAGTGATGATCATAATAGAAACTTCTTTGAAATACTTCTCATGCATGGTTAGTATAGGCGCATCCATCATCAACAATTTTCCTCCAAAATAGAGTTTGTGGGCATAATTTCCAATAACAGGTTTATTAACTTTAGCATTTCCTTGGAATTGTTTGCATGGAAGTATATGATATGTAACCAGAATGTGCAACAGAACTATTTTAAAAAAAATGGCACATGAAAATTTCCATGGATACAGACATACCTTTCTTCTTTGCCAATTGTATTGATAAAATATCATCTCTTCCTCTTCGAGGTGCAATCAATAATATTTGGTCAGATCCTTCCCTCGGAGAGTTTTTATCTTCCTCCATAGAGCAAATAACATCCCGTATTGCATATATTAAATGAAGTTATATCGAAATTCAATTATTTCAATAAATTTGGCATAGAGTTGAAAATAACCAATGTATAGCCCAGAATATGTTTCCTCTGCTACCCATGCACAGAGTTCACCAAAGATTCTCATGAACATCAATTAAGACAGAATACCATAAATATTATTGAGCAGTTTCATGAGAAATATTTCTCAGAAAAAATAATATTCCAGATTGCACATAAATTTCCATGCAATCTGTTTACTAATATATTAAACAACCCGAAGAACAATGTAACGACCCGATAAAAATACGCAAGCATTTTCTATGCATATTCCAAGTCTTGTGTTATTCAACCTATATTTCCTTTCTTCCACAATGGCATTTTCCGAGTGTCGGTGTCAAAACCGGCGGATCTCGGGTAGGGGTCTCGATCTGTGTGTCAAGGCTGATGGTAACAAGAAGTAAGGGACACAGGTGTTTTCCCAGGTTCGGGCCATCTCGATGGAGGTAAAACCCTACTTCCTGTTTGATTAATATTGATGGTATGGGTAGTACAAGAGTAGATCTACCACGAGATCGTAGAGGCTAAACCCTAGGAGCTAGCCTATGATGGTATGAATGTAATTGTGATCGACCTTTTAAGGACCAACCTCTTCGGTTTATATAGACACCGGAGAGGGCTAGGGTTTACATGGAGTCGGTTACAAGGAAGGAAATATAATATCCGGATCGCCAAGCTTGCCTTCCACGCCAAGGAAAGTCCCATCCGGACACAGGCCGAAGTCTTGAGTCTTGTATCTTTACGCTTCAATAGTCTGGACATTGTACACAGTCCGGCTGTCCGGATACCCCCTAATCCAGGACTCCCTCAGTAGCCCCTGAACCAGGCTTCAATGACGATGAGTCCAACGCGCCGTATTGTCTTCGGCATTGCAAGGCGGGTTCCTATTCTGAACACTCCAAAATGGTTATCGAACACGTAGACCGTGTCCGGATCCGCAAGGTAGTCTTCACATACCACCGTAGAGAGAATGATATTTCACAAATGCAATCTGCTGACAACTTTTTCTGATGACGTGACACGTTATTATGACCGGATCCATTATTCGAACCGTTTCCACATAACCAGCTACAACGCATATCACGAGGCGGTTTCTGTGACACGTCTTGTCAAAGCAGAGATCGTGTCCCCTTATTACGTGATTCTCATCAATACGAGCATGGGTAATCTAACCGTTTCGCTAATCGTGGCGAGCGGGAGGCGGACGAGTTCCACCAGGCAAGTGGGGAATTAAAAAAAGCCTTTATCACCCTTATAAGGAGGTCAGGTTCCTTTCTCTTTCACCCACGCCTCCTTCTCCTGCTAGCTCATTCCCCTTTGTGTGAGCCCTAACGCCCAAGCACTCTCCTCCCCACCGAAGGGAAGTTTTTCTGAAGATGTCCGGAGCAGGAGGCAAATGGATGGCCTCAACTCTCCAGGAGAAGGACATCAAGAAGCTTCGGGGAGCCGGGTATCTGGCCCAGAAGATCCTGCACCGTCTTCCACCGACGGGACAGGTCGTCCCTACTCCGGAATCTCATGAGAGAGTCGTGTTCCTACCCCATTTTGTCCGTGGCCTCGGGTTTCCCCTCCACCCGTTCGTTCGGGGAGTCATATACTACTACGGGATCGATTGTCATGATCTTTCCCCCAACTCTTTCCTCAATATCTCGACGTTCATCGTCGTGTGCGAGGCTTTTCTCTGGATCCCACCTCACTTCGGCCTATGGCTGAAGATTTTCAATGTGAAGCCCAAGGTGGTGAGTGGCGAACACGCCGAATGCGGCGGCGCCATGGCAAGCAAGATGCCCAAGGGTGTCTGGCCGAAAGGCGCTTTCAATGACTCCGTCAAGGAGTGGCAGCAGTAGTGGTTCTATATCACTGAACCACGCGGCAAGAAGTGGGCGGCAGCTCCAGAGTTCAGATCTGGAGCTCCACTGCGGCTCATGTCCTGGCCTGAGAAGGGCCCGAACTGTTGCTCGACTGACGAGCTATTATTGCTCCAGGCACACATCTAGGGTGTGATGGACAGGGACGTCAAACTCGTCGACGTAGTCCAGGTGATGCTAGCTCGCCTGGTTCTCCCTTGTCAGCGCCGAGCTTGTGCCCTGTGGGAGTTCGATCCGGCCGAGCACCAAACCCTTCAGGAGCTTTAAGACTCCACCCACAAGGACATCTAGAAGGTGCTCTTTAAGTCCGGCAAATCATGGCCGGGCCCCGCCGAGGACCGTGGGTATCAAGTGTCCCATTCTCCCAGCTCGGTAAGGCACAGCCACACCATGTCTATTCATGCTTTAATTGGCACATCATGCGGGAGACACCCTAATCGTGTTTCACTCCAACCCCAGGGATGGGTAAAGAAGGTGGAGCAGCTACATTGTCCAGCCCCCCTGCCGGAGGAACCGGCCGGACCTCTTCTGACGAAGATGTTGGTCCCTGCACCTTACAAGGCGCCAAAGAAGGAGGCCTCCAAGAAGGTCAAGAACACCCGGGGTGGTATTCGCCGTCGCGAGGTTTCGGACGCCAGATCTGAAGACTCTAGCGACGATCCTTCGTCTGGGGACGAAGAGGAGGAAGCAGAGGAGGATGAGCCTCACTCTGACAGTGGGAGGAAGAGGTCGGCCTCCGCATCTCTGGAGGCCGGATCGCCCAAGATGGGGAAACATTACCTCCCAGGGGCATCCCCCACGGCTGCCGATAGCATCCCAGAGTGGGATCCCAGGGCCTAGCCCCTGGAGAAGTCGTAAGTATCCGAACATGCATATGTGTCCGGGATCGTTTTTTGGGTATAGTGATTTTGACTGTTGCCTACATATTGCACAGTCCAGCGAGGTCCCGCACCGTCCAGTCCTCGTCGGAGGATTCGCTGGACTCGGATGCTTTGGCGAGTGAGACGCCTCCGCAGGCCCCTTCCCCCAAGTCTGGGTGCGACACCGAGGTGTCATCTCGACAAGACCCGGACCAGGGAGGACATATCCCTGGTGCCGAACACGCAAGGATGGATACAGCCCCCGAGACCTCTAGGGTTCTGGGATCGAGCAAGCAGCCCCCTGATGGTGGGGGGGGGCAGCCTATGCCGCCGGTGTCCTCCGTTCAAGCAGAGCTGCCTGGCGGTCTATTGACAGTGTTGAAGAACGCGTCTATTGTCGACAAGCATCGGGCCCTTGTGGGCGAGGTAGTTGAAAGGATTCAGTCCGCCGAGAGCGGGCTGAACGCGTCCTGCCTTAGTCTTATAAAGGCTTTTGAGGTATGTCTCCTAGGAAACCCTTAAGGAATTGTCATAATATAAGTATTAGCCCGTGATACACTGTCCGACAAGGGAGACAGAGCCGGGCAGGGGATCAAACCCCCTGCCTTCGCAGGAGCCTGTGAAAATGACGTATACCCTTTGGTGTGAAAACAGGCATCCGCAGGGAGGACTTCCGCTTTCGAGGTGGAAGTGTCCGAACTGAAGCAGAACCTTGCACGGTCCGAGGAAGAACTCGCCCGTGTGAGGAAGCAACTGGAAGACAAGCAAGGTATGTTGAAAACATTTGTCTTGGAGTTAGCATGAATGCATGGTTGTGCAGAATAATTTTTTTAGTATTGTGTGCTCTAGGAGCGTGTGCCGAATACGAGGCACTAAAGAAAGCTTTGGCTGATGCCAACAAGAAGGCTGAGGCCAAACAGGTGCTTCGTGAGAAACACGACGCCAGGGTTCTCACCACTGAGCGGGAGCGCTAGGAAGCTGTGAAGAAAAGCGAGAGCTTGGAGCAGAGTATGAAAGGGAAAGAATCCGAGCTCGCCCAAGCTCTCGAGGATGCAGAAGGTGCTCAGGAAGAAGCCCGAGGTGCTGCGCGGGACATTCAGGAGGCCCGAAAAGTGGCGGATGGTAAGGCCTTCTGTACTCTTAGCTTCGTGTATGTTAAAATGTGAAGAATCCGAGCGGTAGGCTGAATTCTTATTTTTCCAGGGGCTTTTGCAGATCTTCCTCGCATCATATCAGATGCTGCTCAATTCTATCACACCGAGGAGAAAAAGACCGTGGAGAGGGATTTCTGGTCGCAGTATCTGGCGCCGAACTATCCGGTGCCATTTATTGATCAGATGAAACAGCTGATCAAACTGCACCAGGTGGCCGAACTAGCCATGAAGGACTTAGTTGTCCGGCTATGGCCTGCGGATCCGATTCCAAGCAGCTACTTCGCACTCGTCAAGCGGATCGTGGGCGCCTGTCCTCGGCCAGATGCTATCAAGCGATCAGTCTGCATAGAAGGTGCGCATATGGTGTTTGCCCATGCGAAAGTGCATTGGGGGAGGCTTGATGTCAGGACCCCGACTCAATGCCACATCGATCTAGCATGTAACACCTCATATCACTTTGCGGCCTCACGCACGGTATTCCCACGGGTGTCGCCTTACCTTAGCCCGGGACCGTTTGCGCCTTTTGGCACACGTATATGACGGTGTCGCTAGCATCCATATGATAAGGAGCCCGGGCTGACATGGCTAGTCGTAAACCCAAAGTGGCACAGACTTACAGGGACAGGCATTCATGACCCAGCATCGAACGTGTCGGTCATCAGCGAGTGAATCCAGGCTGTAGCACTGGGCTAGCAGGACTCCGGTGAACCGGGCTGTAGCGGGCTAACAGGACTCTGGTATTCATCGCGTGACATTTCCCCGAAGGGACAGACACAGGAACGAAGAAGGACACATGCCGGCCAGCCTAAGTGTTCCGGAGCAGTAGCAAGCTACCATGGCTCAGTGAAACACTAGGAGACATTTCCCCGTAAGAGAGGCTACTAATGATAAACAACTAGATGGTCAGATCCCACACATACCAAGCATTTCAATAACATACACACAATATGCTCGATATGTGCAAATACAACATGGCATCACAACATGACTCTATGACTCAAGTAATTTATCAATAGGCTCCGAGGAGCGAGATATTACAAACAGGGGTCTCATGACCCAACATTCAGAGCATACAAACAAAGCACAAGCGGAAGCTATCATGTCTGAGTACAGACATCTATAAATGAAAAAGGCTGAGAAGCCTGACTATCTACCAAATACTGCCGAGGGCACAAGATCGTAGCTGAGGTAACAAGCTAAACGTCGAAGTCCACGCGAAACTACTAGTGAGACCGAAGTCTCTCTGCAAAACATAAAATAGGCAAACGTGAGTACAATGTACCCAGCAAGACTTACATCAGAACTAACTACATATGCATCATTTCAACAAGGGGATGGTGGGGTTTAACTGCAGCAAGCCAGCTTTGACTCGGTGGCTATCCTGAACTACGACTGCAAGTAACTCTTTTGAGGTGGCGCACACGAGTCCACATATTCACCAACCAATACACCACTATGGAACCGCTCCCGTCTCCCTACGAGAACGCCATCCATAGCACTCACACTTATCTTGCGTATTTTATAGTATCCACTTTCACTTGTCTATGAACTGATATAAGCAACCCAGAAGTCCTTTTCCGCGGACACGGCTATTCGAATAGATGATGTTAACCCTGCAGGGGTGTACTTCTTCATACATGTTTCCACCACTTAGCGTCTGCACACGACATGTGCTCGGCAGACTTCAAGCGAAAGCCGACGTGGGTGTAGACCACGACCTACCTAAACACTCAAGTCTCTAGTCCAGGTTTATCGCCTATTCGGGTTCCATCCATGAGGAGATCCGGCCGGAGTTTCGCTCACAGCCCCAAACGATGTGAACAGGGTTCCCGAGATACCAAACGGGCATCCGGTACACCGTGCCACGTACCTACCGCATCACAGCCCACCCCTACGGTCAGCGCTGTCCACGGCCTCCAGTAAGCTACAAACACCAGAAACTACTTGCAACTCCTGGACAGAGGACTAGGGTGAATAAGAAGTCGAGCGGGGTCATATTTCAGGGCCCAATGTATGGTAGTAGCTGAATCATGGATCACAAACACAGAACTCAGTTCCTGAGGACGGCTTCAATGAGACAACCCACCATGTACTCCTACATGGCCTCTCACCGCTACCTTTACCAAATCGTGTTCACACACTTAGCTCACACACAGTAGGACATGTTCACACACCTCTGATTCATCCCGATGAATCAGACCTGACTCAACTCTAAGCAGTAGCAGGCATGACAAACAAGCATGAATGAGTAGGCACAACAGGGCTCAAACAACTCCTACTCATGCTAGTGGGTTTCATCTATTTACTGTGGCAATGACAGGTCATGCAAAGGATAAAGGGGTTCAGCTACCGCAGCAAGTAACAGATGAATCGGTGTTGTCCTAATGCAGTAAAAGAGAGCAGGAGCGAGAGAGTAGGATTGTATCGGAATGAACAAGGGGTTTTTGCTTGCCTGGCACTTCTGAAGATATCATTGAGTCTTCATCAGTGTCAATGATCACATCATCGGTATCACGTCTATCGCGAGGGGACAATTACTGGCAACATAGAAGGGAACACAATCAATGCAATGCACAATATGATGCATGATCATGACATGGCAAAATGAATGTGTTTTGGGCTAATGCAACTAGCAACAGATTAAATGAAGTTGGTTTGAATACAAGATTCAAATTCAAACTCCACATGTGATTATTCAAATGCCATTTAATTGATTTGTGCTAAACAGCAGCTATAAGTTGTTCTAACATGCATGAAAATGGTACAGATGGATTCCTTGAATTTTTCTGATAATTTTTCATATATAATTTATTTAATTTGGAGTTACGGTTGAATTTCTATGATTTTTAGAAGTTTAGAATATATTCTGGAATTGTTAAATCATTTAAGATTTATTTAAATTCCAGAAAGGAATTATTGCGTCATCATGACCTCATAGTGACGTCAGCAGGTCAACGGGCGCCGTCCAGGTCAAACTGGCCTGTGGGACCCATATGTCAGCGTCACAGGTTAAACAGGGGGGGTTTAGTTTAGTTTAATTAAAGATTAGGGCACTAGGGCCCACATGTCAGTGTCAGCAGGGGGGTAATTAAATTAAAATAAACTAAACTAATTAACAAGGGGGCTGGCCCCACCTGTCATCGACCCAGGGGGGGTCAAACCCCTGGTCAGCAGGGCCTAACCTGCCGGCGGCTTGACGCCGGCGAGGCCGAGACGGCAGAGGCCTTCGGATTTCTTGCTCCGGCGGCCAAACGGGCGGATGAGGGCGTCTACGTGGAGCTGGGACTCGCCCGCATCCATCTGTGCAAACGGCAGGGGCTGAGGTGGCCCGAGCTCACCGAAGGCAAGCTCGCGGCGGTGGCCGGAGTTCGGGCGAGGTCGGGGTTGGCGTTAGGGGGCACGGGAGGGGAAGCTGGTGTGTGAGTTAGGTTCCTGGTGAGGTGTGGAGCATGTTGCCGTGCTCGGTAGCTAGCTCCGGTGGCTCTGGCCTTGTCCGCGTCATCGCCGGCGGTGAGGAGCTCACGGCCCCGGTGAAAAGGGCGGCTAGCGTGCGGGAACGAGCGCGGGGAGGAGGGGAAATGGAAGAGGAGCTCACAGCGGATCCGGTAGAGGCAACGGCGAGGCCGGGGAGGGGCTGGAGCTCGCGAATCCTCGGAAGTTCGCCGGCGGCCGAAGGTTGGGGACGAGCTCCGGGAAGACGCTACAGGGCTCCCGCGGTCGAATGGGTTGGTGTAGAAGACGCAGAAGGCGATGGCGGTTCCTCTGAACTCATCGGAGAGGCACGGGGTGGACGGTGGCCGCGGTGATGCTCGTCGGCGGCGACGGGTGTGTTCGGTGGCTGCGCGCGAGAGAGCCAGAGGAAGAGAGGAGCTCGGGGAGAGAGTGAGAGGCCTGGGGGGGTGCGTGGCGTCGCGGACGGGGTCCAGGGCGACGAGAGGAAGCAGGAGGTGGCCAGGGGGAAGCAGGAGGTGGCCGAGGCCTCTCGGGCGCGCGCCACGCCTCGCCTCTGTTCGTCCTCCTGGCAAAGGAGGAAGATGACAAGGGGGGGGGGAAGGAGGTGGGCTGGGCCGGCCAGATGGGCTGGCCAGCTGGGCCGGCTACAGGTAAGTGGCCCAGGTAGGCTTCTGTTCTTTTTATTTTTTTCTTCTGTTTTGTTTTATTTAATTTATTTTGCCACTGTTTTGAATTTAAAATAATTCAAACAATGCCAAAAACTCCTCTGAATATTTTATATTGCTAAATGGACTTTTCCAAAAGCTTATAAAATATATCAGGGGTATTTGAAATTATATTCTAATTATATGAATATAATTCAAATTCAAATAGCTAATGAATTAAATCCAAAGTCCCAAAAATAATTCCTTAAAAATGTTCAATATTTTGGTTGGGACCAGAACCCTTACCAAAATTATCAAACATTTAAGAAGAGCATTTTGGAGCAATGAATGAGATTTCTAGGGTTTTTGCCCCTCTTTTATTTAAGTTTTGAGGCTTCCAAAATTCCCTCAGTTCAAATTTCAGAATTTAAACATGATGCACACATGAGGCTAGCCTAGAGCACTACCAGCAGCTAGGGATGTGACAACTCACCCCCACTAAACAAGAATCTCGTCTCGAGATTCAAGCGTAGGGTAAGATGAAGGGGGAAACGCAAACTAGTATAATCTTCACGATCCAGGTTGCACTTCATAGGAACGTTGATTCGATCACCATCATTGTCTTGAAGTCTTGCTCTGAGAAATCCTGTCAACATGACATGGAGGGAAGAAGGAGACTCTAGAAGGGTCGATCTTCTCGAGGATCGAACAACTCACGGAATGAGACATAGGACCATCTCCCGGGTTGAGACACGAGATACACATCAAGAGGGGTGGAAAGAAACGGATGACGAAGGTTCACTAGGTGGACAACAATTCCACACTTAAGAAGGTGGTAAACGATTGTTCACGTAGCGAGGAGTTGAGTTGCCATGATACCACGACGAAACATCCTGAAGGAGGGTGATTCGTAGATTATTTCCTTAAGTGGCAAAAAGAATTACTTTTGATTCAAAGATCATTGAAACTCTTCATACCAGCCTAAGGCAATTCACAACGATCGTTTGGAGGGGGTCGGTAGAATGGCATACTCGGACTTGGATGATGTGGATTACCTTGTTGAAGACAACGTAATGGATGAATTTCCTTGCCACCGGAAATGGAAGAGACCCATGGTAGAATGGCACATTGGCGGTGCAAGCTAGGAACAAAATGCAAATGCTAGGAATGATTCTGGTAACTGGGGAAGAACCCAACAATAAAGAGTGAATTCACTGTTTGAATAGGTCATAGCATTGCCGAGGAAACTGAGAGCAAACCCAGTTAGTGCCGATGATAACACGTAGCGCTTGTGCGTGCTCTCAAGAACTTGAGCATTTCCACATTCATCAAGGTTTTACCAACATCCGTGTCAAGGATCCTGGTAACACAACTTACTACCATGATGAATGGTGATGGAGGATGCAGATGCAAAGGAAGATAACACCTTCTCAGATTTCACCCTTGGCGGGGCCAAGGAAATAAAATCTGGATGATCGACCGAGAGACATTTAGCACTCCGCTTCTAATGTTCTCCTTGATGTGCTAGCGTAACCCACTCATAGATATGGTTTGATATCTAGAACATCAAGTAAAAGGTCGGACTTCGGGAACACAGAAATCCATAGGGGCAACTAGGGAGTAAACCCTACGAAATCCCTATGGGGAGGTGGCCAACTTCCTCAATCAAGATATTATAATAACAGGTCTTCCGGCTGGGTGTGTTGGCCACGACATCCACTTTACCGGTTATCGAGGGACCAATATTATAGTTCTTGGGAAATGTTCCAACCATCATATCTGCCTGAGATTCAGATCTGGTTGGTGTCAGGATATTCCAGACTCATCGAGTCTAGGAAGAAAAATGAAGTTTGCAACACAAATCGACGAGATGACGTTGCGGGATTCTCGGGAGATGAACTACGATAGCAAGCTCCAAAACATGAGCTGGTTCTGCTACAAACATGTGAACACGTTGTCCTAGACAAAACATTATCACATGGTAGTCTTACAACAAAACACTACCGAGTTCAGGTGGGGAACCATAATCGAGGATATTGAAGTCCTTGCATAAGGCATGCTCTTAAGAAGGAACTTCTTCTCCTTGAACAAATCAATCAGTGGCTTGGTGTGCTCGGAACACATATGGAATGAAGGTTGCAAGTCTCCAAACCATAGAATACTTCGCACATATGCATGACTGACTTGGGATGATACCAGAGGAAGCAAAACTAACTTTCTCAAATTCACGGCGGCAACTTTCACCAAATGCACGTGTATAAGAGGAAGTCACTCCTTTCATCAAACAAATACTTCACGAGCTAGCATGAAGAAAATGCTTCAAAAGTTTCCAACACTAACTTATGTTCCAACAAGACCATGGAGGAGATAAGGATGTTGTCAATGGGCTCAACAACAATTCATCTAGGGTTTCCTTTTAAAAGGAATTCCATAGTTAAGTGAACACGTGATAGCATGGGTCAGGCCAAAGATAATGGTGTATACTCGAGGGATCAACCACGAGTAAGACAACATTACGAATATCGTTGGTTCTGGTCTGATTGGATGATAGCCCATACTCCAATCAAAGGTTGGATAAAATGATAGGTCCATTAACTGATCATGAGGTTCAGTCGATGAAAATATCAACTTTCTTCAACACACATACAAGACATCCCTTATAATAAACTATATCAGAAAAGCTTCTATCTTCCAACTCTCCAAGTTGATGCATAGCTTAACCAACTAGCTCAGGGGTATCCAACACGGATTCTTGGAGAAAGGGTGGTTTACAGGATAAACCAACTTGATCACGAGCTTAACATAACAGTCAGGTGACAACCTGGTGATACTATCGAGAAGATATTCGGAAAATCACGAACCACCGATATGTTACTAAGCTCGAGAACAATCTCGCTTTTGAGGGCAAGACGATATGATCAAATGAGTGAGGACTTGACAAGATCCTAACTCATCAATCGAAGGGTGCACCGAAATAAGGACTAGGTAGCATAATCAACCTTAGAATGATGATTCAAAACCAACATGCTAAGAATGAAATTATTGTCCATTAACTACCAAGCAACAAGGTTGCTAGGAGTATTGAATTCACACATCACGATTCACTTGTCGGCCTTCCAGTTGCGACAACACGGAACCGAGGGATGAATAATGATGGCGAGAAGTATCACTACATCAAGAATTCACAAGAGCCGGTGCAATCCTCATGAAAATCCTGACATAAGACGGTAATACTTCAGGGTAGAACAGAATCAAAAGCTGGATTAGCAATTTGTTCTGCAGAGCACAACTTCTTTGACCCAATCCTGGATATGGAAGAGGTACTGGAGTTTGTTTCTCTTAGTCATTCTGCGATAGAATGGCTTGACGGACCACAAGAGTAATAGGCATCGATAAACGAACCCACGCATACTCTTGACTATCAATTGATAGACGAAGGTCAGAAACAACTAAGATGGGACAACTCAAAAGAACATATGATTTTCTGAGTTGTGGATGCATGGATTAGCACGTCGAACGAAGTTCAACATATTTCTTCCGGATAACCCATGCAGAAAGGTAGAACTGGCAGAGCCACAATATAGCATGGAGAACTCATCGACAGCACTCTTGTTGTCATCTTTTGGTTCAGAAGAACTCCTGCCAAGAATGGTTCATGGTAATTGGAAGAAGGATGTACCACGAACCTCGAGGACTATCGCAAGGTTACTACTATCCTAAAGGGACTAGCAAACACTATCAACATGAAGTAAGTAGAGTGAATCTCGGGTTCAAGAACCCAGGAATAGAATGCCTACTAACTAAATGGCATCACAGGATGCTTTCGATAATAAAGGCCAGAATCTTCACACTGGGAACACAAAACGTTGCTAGATTACTAGGTGACTCCCTAAAACACCTAGGGTCATGATAATTATTCCAACATATATGTCAAGGTAACGGAGTACCTCAACTCACTGATTTGTGTGATTGAGCTGGCATAAAGGAACATCGAAACCAGAGGGAAAGGATTTGCAAATGCATCAGACTATTTAGAAACCTGGAATGACTCGGACAGCATAACGGCTGTAAATGCTCAGAAAAGATTTGAGACATTCACATAAATGGTGGCATAACCACTCAGAAGCACAATATCAAGGTCTCGAGATCAACAGTTAACATACAGAAGTAGTAGGAACTGAACTCAAGCTTAAATCCAACAATCTTATAAGTCTACGGATTAGTAACACGTGATCCTGATAGAAAGAAGAGATAGCCTAGTTCTTAATCCCCGCAGGAAAGATAAGATGACTCAGATCAGAAGGCATGAGGTATAAGGAGTAAAAAGAGCCTTACGTTCCATCCCACAATCAATTCCCTTATATAACTAAAGAATTTCTAGACTCAACTTCGATCAGTTTGGCTTGGTAATCCTACAGGCAGTCAAGCTCTGATACCAACGCTGTCAGGACCCCGACTCAATGCCACATCGATCTAGCATGTAACACCTCATATCACTTTGCGGCCTCACGCACGGTATTCCCACGGGTGTCGCCTTACCTTTGCCCGGGACCGTTTGCGCCTTTTGGCACACGTATATGACAGTGTCGCTAGCATCCATATGATAAGGAGCCCGGGCTGACATGGCTAGTCGTAAACCCAAAGTGGCACAGACTTACAGGGACAGGCATCCATGACCCAGCATCGAACGTGTCGGTCATCAGCGAGTGAATCCAGGCTGTAGCACTGGGCTAGCAGGACTCCGGTGAACCGGGCTGTAGCGGGCTAACAGGACTCCGGTATTCATCGCGTGACATTTCCCCGAAGGGACAGACACAGGAACGAAGAAGGACACATGCCGGCCAGCCTAAGTGTTCCGGAGCAGTAGCAAGCTACCATGGCTCAGTGGAAACACTAGGAGACATTTCCCCGTAAGAGAGGCTACTAAAGATAAACAACTAGATGGTCAGATCCCACACATACCAAGCATTTCAATAACATACACACAATATGCTCGATATGTGCAAATACAACATGGCATCACAACATGACTCTATGACTCAAGTAATTTATTCAATAGGCTCCGAGGAGCGAGATATTACAAACATGGGTCTCATGACCCAACAATCAGAGCATACAAATCAAAGCACAAGCGGAAGCTATCATGTCTGAGTACAGACATCTATAAATGAAAAAGGCTGAGAAGCCTGACTATCTACCAGATCCTGCCGAGGGCACAAGATCGTAGCTGAGGTAACAAGCTAAACGTCGAAGTCCACGCGAAACTACTAGTGAGACCGAAGTCTCTCTGCAAAAACATAAAATAGGCAAACGTGAGTACAAATGTACCCAGCAAGACTTACATCAGAACTAACTACATATGCATCATTATCAACAAAGGGGATGGTGGGGTTTAACTGCAGCAAGCCAGCTTTGACTCGGTGGCTATCCTGAACTACGACTGCAAGTAACTCTTTTGAGGTGGCGCACACGAGTCCACATATTCACCATATCAATACACCACTATGGAACCGCTCCCGTCTCCCTACGAGAACGCCATCCATAGCACTCACGCTTATCTTGCGCATTTTAGAGTATCCACTTTCACTTGTCTATGAACTGATATAAGCAACCCAGAAGTCCTTTTCCGCGGACACGGCTATTCGAATAGATGATGTTAACCCTGCAGGGGTGTACTTCTTCATACATGTTTCCACCACTTAGCGTCTGCACACGACATGTGCTCGGCAGACTTCAAGCGAAAGCCGACGTGGGTGTAGACCACGACCTACCTAAACACTCAAGTCTCTAGTCCAGGTTTATCGCCTATTCGGGTTCCATCCATGAGGAGATCCGGCCGGAGTTTCGCTCACAGCCCCAAACGATGTGAACAGGGTTCCCGAGATACCAAACGGGCATCCGGTACACCGTGCCACGTACCTACCGCATCACAGCCCACCCCTACGGTCAGCGCTGTCCACGGCCTCCAGTAAGCTACAAACACCAGAAACTACTTGCAACTCCTGGACAGAGGACTAGGGTGAATAAGAAGTCGAGCGGGGTCATATTTCAGGGCCCAATGTATGGTAGTAGCTGAATCATGGATCACAAACACAGAACTCAGTTCCTGAGGACGGCTTCAATGAGACAACCCACCATGTACTCCTACATGGCCTCTCACCGCTACCTTTACCAAATCGTGTTCACACACTTAGCTCACACACAGTAGGACATGTTCACACACCTCTGATTCATCCCGATGAATCAGACCTGACTCAACTCTAAGCAGTAGCAGGCATGACAAACAAGCATGAATGAGTAGGCACAACAGGGCTCAAACAACTCCTACTCATGCTAGTGGGTTTCATCTATTTACTGTGGCAATGACAGGTCATGCAAAGGATAAAGGGGTTCAGCTACCGCAGCAAGTAACAGATGAATCGGTGTTGTCCTAATGCAGTAAAAGAGAGCAGGAGCGAGAGAGTAGGATTGTATCGGAATGAACAAGGGGGTTTTGCTTGCCTGGCACTTCTGAAGATAGCATTGAGTCTTCATCAGTGTCAACGATCACATCATCGGTATCACGTCTATCGCGAGGGGACAATTACCGGCAACATAGAAGGGAACACAATCAATGCAATGCACAATATGATGCATGATCATGACATGGCAAAATGAATGTGTTTTGGGCTAATGCAACTAGCAACAGATTAAATGAAGTTGGTTTGAATACAAGATTCAAATTCAAACTCCACATGTGATTATTCAAATGCCATTTAATTGATTTGTGCTAAACAGCAGCTATAAGTTGTTCTAACATGCATGAAAATGGTACAGATGGATTCCTTGAATTTTTCTGATAATTTTTCATATATAATTTATTTAATTTGGAGTTACGGTTAATTTCTATGATTTTTAGAAGTTTAGAATATATTCTGGAATTATTAAATCATTTAAGATTTATTTAAATTCCAGAAAGGAATTATTGCGTCATCATGACCTCATAGTGACGTCAGCAGGTCAACGGGCGCCGTCCAGGTCAAACTGACCTGTGGGACCCATATGTCAGCGTCACAGGTTAAACAGGGGGGGTTTAGTTTAGTTTAATTAAAGATTAGGGCACTAGGGCCCACATGTCAGTGTCAGCAGGGGGGTAATTAAATTAAAATAAACTAAACTAATTAACAGGGGGGCTGGCCCCACCTGTCATCGACCCAGGGGGGGTCAAACCCCTGGTCAGCAGGGCCTAACCTGCCGGCGGCTTGACGCCGGCGAGGCCGAGACGGCGGAGGCCTTCGGATTTCTTGCTCCGGCGGCCAAACGGGCGGATGAGGGCGTCTACGTGGAGCTGGGACTCGCCCGCATCCATCTGTGCAAACGGCAGGGGCTGAGGTGGCCCGAGCTCACCGGAGGCAAGCTCGCGGCGGTGGCCGGAGTTCGGGCGAGGTCGGGGTTGGCGTTAGGGGGCACGGGAGGGGAAGCTGGTGTGTGAGTTAGGTTCCTGGTGAGGTGTGGAGCACGTTGCCGTGCTCGGTAGCTAGCTCCGGTGGCTCTGGCCTTGTCCGCGTCATCGCCGGCGGTGAGGAGCTCACGGCCCCGGTGAAAAGGGCGGCTAGCGTGCGGGAACGAGCGCGGGGAGGAGGGGAAATGGAAGAGGAGCTCACAGCGGATCCGGTAGAGGCAACGGCGAGGCCGGGGAGGGGCTGGAGCTCGCGAATCCTCGGAAGTTCGCCGGCGGCCGAAGGTTGGGGACGAGCTCCGGGAAGACGCTACAGGGCTCCCGCGGTCGAATGGGTTGGTGTAGAAGACGCAGAAGGCGATGGCGGTTCCTCTGAACTCATCGGAGAGGCACGGGGTGGACGGTGGCCGCGGTGATGCTCGTCGGCGGCGACGGGTGTGTTCGGTGGCTGCGCGCGAGAGAGCCAGAGGAAGAGAGGAGCTCGGGGAGAGAGTGAGAGGCCTGGGGGGGTGCGTGGCGTCGCGGACGGGGTCCAGGGCGACGAGAGGAAGCAGGAGGTGGCCAGGGGGAAGCAGGAGGTGGCCGAGGCCTCTCGGGCGCGCGCCACGCCTCGCCTCTGTTCGTCCTCCTGGCAAAGGAGGAAGATGACAAGGGGGGGGGGGGGAAGGAGGTGGGCTGGGCCGGCCAGATGGGCTGGCCAGCTGGGCCGGCTACAGGTAAGTGGCCCAGGTAGGCTTCTGTTCCTTTTATTTTTTTCTTCTGTTTTGTTTTATTTAATTTATTTTGCCACTGTTTTGAATTTAAAATAATTCAAACAATGCCAAAAACTCCTCTGAATATTTTATATTGCTAAATGGACTTTTCCAAAAGCTTATAAAATATATCAGGGGTATTTGAAATTATATTCTAATTATACGAATATAATTCAAATTCAAATAGCTAATGAATTAAATCCAAAGTCCCAAAAATAATTCCTTAAAAATGTTCAATATTTTGGTTGGGACCAGAACCCTTACCAAAAATTATCAAACATTTAAGAAGAGCATTTTGGAGCAATGAATGAGATTTCTAGGGTTTTTGCCCCTCTTTTATTTAAGTTTTCGAGGCTTCCAAAATTCCTCAATTCAAATTTCATTTGAATTAAAACATGATGCTCACATGAGGTCTAGCCTAGTGCATAACAGGACCAGGGATGTGACACTTGACGCGGAAAAGCTGCTCACTGAGGGGCCGCCGGAGGGGTAAGGAACACCGCAAGCCCGAGCTGTATTATGCGGGTGTGATGAAAGGGGCCCGCCTTGTAGCGGACAAGTGTACCAAAGACATCATATTTCCCTGAGGGCATCTGTTCCACTTGTTGTAATATGGGATAATGGCATGTTTGTTATATATTGCCTATTTTATTTGAACATATGTTCTTCCTGTGCGGCTGTTTATTGTATGCAAATTTTGGGAGTTGGCCAGTCATCGGCTTCTGCCCCCTCGTAAAAAGGATACGGGGGTGTTCGGGATATATTTGAACGCTCTTTATCCCATAGTTGGGTCCTTTTAAGGAGGTGTATCTTTCCGCGAACCAGGCAATCGGACTATAGGGCTTTATTACTCTGACTTAGCCATAGGAATTTGAGTATGGTCGGCGCAGCCCCTAGTGTTCGGAAGGCCGAACTAGGGGCTCTATTGGCGCCTGATCAGAAGACCGATCCGTCGCACTTAGCATTTATGATGGCGTTATGCGGAATAAATCTTTAGGGATTTTATGACCTCTCGAACAACGGACTGGCTCTCGCTTCATCATGACAGTTAGTTTTCGGCTTTCTCTACTGAGGTGCTCGTCCGGCTGAACCGGGACACAATCGCAGTAGTTCTCCCAGCGCTACCTTAGCCGATAGAACGGAACGTAAGGTACCAAAACATGGGAGCCGGGCAAACCCAACCAATGACCCAAGACATGATTCGGAGCAGATGCATATATTGCTATAAGTTCGGGGTGCCGACGACCGAAAAGGTGGTCGGACTTGCTTGTTGTACTGTGGAGCCCCTGGTGCAACCAGGCGAACACGGAGCGTGGCTTTCATTTTCGGCAAAGAGGTGTCGGCGATAAACGACAGCCGGTAATTGCTATTTATGCATTGTAGTAGAATTTTATGTCTATGCATATTAGTATGATGTATGGAAAGAGGTGTTGTTTGACGGAACCTGTTATGGCCGGACTGGAGGGGGCTGTGAGCGGGTCGAGAATGAATCCGAACTGCCTTCTACCTACATGTTCCTTCCTTTGTGTGTCCGGGATAATTCCATGCCGCCAGTTCTGTTCTGCGTCAATCGTTAGTTTGCAAATGCGAAATGTTTGAAGATAGCCAGGTGTCCTCTTTGTTGTTGCTCCCAGGGTCCCTAATCGGGCCCTGGTGTTCCCAGTCGTTAGACCGTGAGGCAGTACGGGCTCCATAGTGGATGTCCAGATGGTTGGCCTGGGTGATTTACCACGTAGAATCTAGTTGACGTGGTTTTTCCCGTTAGCATATGGTAAGCTATCGTATGGGAAGGTGCCGAGGATTTATTCTTTGGCGTAGCATTTTTGGATGGTCCGAAGGCAACCGTTTAGAGTTGTGGGCCAACAGAACTTGGCCTTTGCGCCTGACATCTTTTAGGAGATGTTTTCCGTGGCGTCATACCCTTGTGGGCTTTGTGTGCTATGGAGCCCCCGGACTACTAGGTCCAGAGGCACTGCAAATAACTTGCCGTGGTTTAGGTGGTCCTGGGCGGTCGGCCGTACTGTTACGTTCTGGGGGGGGGAGGTGTTCTTGACGAGGCATCTCTCCTTTATTGCTTCCGACCAGCCGCTTTGTTTTGAGAATCCTGCATTCTCTATTGGTATGCTTTGCCGTCCTTCTCGGGGTACCTTGAATTTCACACGGCTGATCCAGTGTGTATCTTCGGCCGAGTAGGCTCGTGTTGCTCTTTGCCTGTTTGTCGGACTGAGCGTTGCCGGACTTGGCACCAGCTTCCTTGTTTTGATGTTTATGACCTTTATGCCGAGGTCTGAGGGTGCCTCTTCGTATCTGCTGCTTGCCGCCTTGGACCGTAGTGATGCGTGGGCGTTTGTGTGCGTGCCCGTGGTTTTCCTGCTTGAGTTGAGGTAGCCAGTTGTACCGTGTGTGCCCTTTATTGGGGCTCTCGAGTTAGTATTTTTCGGCAGCCAGTATCTTGGTCCACCTATCCTCTAGCGCATCTTGGTCAGCTGCGAGCTGCTCTTGTTTCCTTTGCAGGCTCATTGATGTAGCCATGAGCCGTCTCTTGAAGCGAACTTGCTCCACTGGGTCCTCTGGTACGCCGAATTCGTCGTTGCCAAGGCTTGCCTCGTCGTCGGAGGGGAGTGTGTGATTGTCCCTCTCCCAGTATCCCGTCATCATTGGTCCGTCCTGCTTAAGTGTTGGCTGACTCGGGTTGTATTCCTTTTTGGCACCGTCCGGATTATTCTCGGGGCCATTTTTTGTGTGGCGGGGTTTGGAGTGGTGCTGATAATGCACATGTTTCGCCATTCTTTCTGAGGGGTTGTCCTCCATTGCCCCGTCGCCATTAGTTTCCTTCGGAGTGTCCACCATATATATATATCATATGAAGAGGTGGTCGTCCACCGCCAGGTCAGCGGTGGCTCCTCTGATTCTCCTGCATCGTCGTCCATACCGTCGATGTCTTCGGAGTCGAAGTCAAGCACGTCGGTTAGATCATCGATCGTGGCAATGAAGTGGGTGGTGGGTGGGCAACGAATTCCGTCGTTGTCCGCTTCAAACTTGAGCCGGACACAGTTCGGCCCGGAGTCTCCTGACAAGGAGAGAGACTTCAATAAGTCCAGCATGTCGCCAAAGGGAGAGTGCTGAAAAACGTCTGCCGCGGTGAACTCCATCACCGGAGCCCAACCGGGATCGGTGGGCTCGGGGGCACGCGGACTGGGACCTGCATCCGGATATGAATCCGGGGGTCCGGAGTCACAGGTTCCCTCAGAGGTGAAACCTGTGTTCGGCTCCATCGCTGATGAAGGTACGACCTACAGGGCGGGGTCCAACCCTCCGTCCTTAGGCGAAGCAGCCTGCCCCGGGTTTATATTTGAGGCTTCTGCCAGGACGATATCCCGAGCTACGTCTGACAGCAGGTCTAAGCCGTGCTCATTGCGACTGTTCGGCACTTTTGTCGCTAGCCCGAATCCGTCGAACATTAAGTCTCCACGGATGTCCGCCGTGTAGTTCATGTTTCCGAACCTTATTTGGTGGCCGGGGGCATAGCTATCGATCTGCTCCAAGTGGCCAAGCGAATTGGCCCACAGCGCGAAGCCGCCGAACATGAAGATCTGTCCGGGGAGGAAAGCCTCACCCTGGACAGCGCGAAGCCGCCGAACATGAAGATCTGTCCGGGGAGGAAAGCCTCACCCTGGCGACGTCACGGAGGAACTCTCAATGAAAGCACCAATGTCGGTGTCAAAACCGGCGGATCTCGGGTAGGGGGTCCCGATCTGTGCGTCAAGGCTCATGGTAACAAGAAGTAAGGGACACAGGTGTTTACCCAGGTTCGGGCCCTCTTGATGGAGGTAAAACCCTACTTCCTGCTTGATTAATATTGATGATATGGGTAGTACAAGAGTAGATCTACCACGGGATCGTAGAGGCTAAACCCTAGGAGCTAGCCTATGATGGTATGAATGTAATTGTGATCGGCCTTCTAATGACCAACCTCTCCGGTTTATATAGACACCGGAGAGGGCTAGGGTTTACATGGAGTCGGTTACAAGGAAGGAAATATAATATCCGGATCGCCAAGCTTGCCTTCCACGCCAAGGAAAGTCCCATCCGGACACAGGCCGAAGTCTTGAGTCTTGTATCTTCACGCTTCAATAGTCTGAACGTTGTACACAATCCGGCTGTCTGGATACCGCCTAATCCAGGACTCCCTCACCGGGTGCTAGACAAGGCCAACTTTTCCAGTTTGTTTGAGATAATTATTCGTTCAAATACCTTCGTAGAATACATTTGTTATATTCTATTCCAAACTATCATGATATCTGCCATTGTGAAAAAAAGTTACCAATACGAAGAGCCGGAGAGTTCGTATGACGAAGTGCCAGGGAAGTTCCCGAAGAATAATCATGTAGCCTTCAAGTAGGTTGAATCTTCCGGGGGCTTGGAGTAGACCGGCCTTGATCCTTAATTAACGAGCAAAGGCTGTGGCTTCACGTGATGCTCCAATTCTGATTGACCCGCCTGTAGCAATGCCCGCGGCTTCAACTGCTCTTGCTGCCGTACATCCTACATGTATCAGCCCAAGTGCCCAACACGAGGCTACACAGCAACAAGGTATCCAGCACAGATCCACATGAGGTTGTTCCAGCGCAGTGATGGGATGCAGAACGGAGCGGTGACGTGGGTCTGGTGATGTAGCGGAAGACGATGACGGCCGAAACCAGCGCTGACTGCTAGCTACACGACTCGGGTTGCAGATGAGCTACTGGCACAGGGGCGAGATCGGGCTCGGGGCAGCGATGAGCGACGCCGTGTACAAACATGGTGTAGCAGACGCCGGTTTCCACGAGATCGTCAGGGCACGGTAGAAGGCGTTGGTTCTGCAAGACAACAGCAAGATCAACGAGCGAGCTGGCCTGGCGGCGAAAGTGCAGATCAAATCGATCTGAAGCGACTGGTGTGCGGCGCCACATGAATCGATCTTGGTGTGGAAGGGCAGAGTATGCAGCGGAATTGTTTTTGGATCGAATCAGTTGACGACGAAGTCGTTAACCCTAAACGGCTCGGATGCCAATGTTAGAAAATTGTGGGCTACGCGGTCTGCCCTCTAATTCCTTTGCCTTTTCCGTGGTGCCGCTCACAATGCATATTAAGGCTAGAGGATAGGGACCTATTAATAGGCTCCACTTCCAGGTGTTTTAATATTCCACCTTTTTCCGGGAAAAACCGTGTGACTCCTGAACAATGTTACCAACCACGATAAAACATGTTAATTTTTTCCGAGTCTAAATATACTAGTCCCTAGCACACATGTGTGAGTCATGTGCCACGGTTAGATTGTATATGTGAGATCAACTTCCAATCTTAATCATGTGGGTCAACAGTCTGCAGAGCCGATCCTGCAAAACAAACCCAGCTCTTCCACTCTGTGATGTCTCGCGAAAATTACGTACGTACATATAAATTCCAGTAGAGTCGATCCTTATTAATTCCTCTATTGTATTCCATCACAGTCGTCCTCGGCACCTCGAGTATTACTTCCTCGAGTAAAGTTCCGCATCAATTATTCCATGTCACAAACATTAATAATATGAGTAATTCTACGTTGAGTTAAATAAATAATAATAATGTTGAATAAATGTTAAAAGCCACATGAATTTCCAACATGTATCACCTAGATACATGACCAAAACCAATGGAAGCTTCACCCACAAAAATGATATTTAGTTCGTTGGCACTAAATCTTGGGTCACTCAAACTGAACTGATATATTTCAGATATGATGCTAAGCTTTGGTCGCTCAAACTGAGTTCATTTTTTTTATCTATGGTTTTAAACTTTCTCCATTTTCTCTATCGTGAACATTAAAATACATTTTTGCCTTTCTCAATTCCAGCCAAACTTGGCCTATGATCGGATGCCTTTCAAAACAAACTCAATTACAAGTTGTGTTTTGGAGTATGCTTTAGGTGGTTTGTGTATAGTGATATCGAGGAGAATATTAGAAATAACATAATTTTCTTCAGGAAAAAGATAGTGGCTTTGTAAATTATATAGCATTTTTTTCTGATGAAACATACTTTAACATTCACCAAAACTGTTTGTATACTGATTTCAAGTAACAACGTAGAGATTCAGTTTTATATTTACACGTGCATGTTACAAAAAATTCTTATTAGCAGATCGGCAAATTTGTCTTGGTGTACATAATTTAATGTAACGCCTGATAATCTTCCGTGTTATTGGTTTCTACAATATATAGGTGCCGGTTGTCTTTTTTCAGTATGTTGAAAAGTACATAATAATGTATAACATAAGGCTGTATCGAAGTATTATTTGTCTCACATACGTTCTAACCTCCATATTATGCTGTTTTTCTCTCTTATTTCTATATATAAGGCACATATATGACAAATATGGAGATAAAGAAGAATTTCCCATTGCTTAAGAGAAAATGAATTAAAGAAGGAAAACAAGTTAAAATGTCAAAGATTTGGATTAAATTAAGATATTTTAAATGGGCACAAGTTAGTTTGTGTGTAATCATACTATTAAATCAAGCACAGAACAGTAAAATGTTCGCAAAAACAAATCAAGTTGTGATCATGTGTAAACTTAGTCCAATTACTTCCTTGGTATTTTGTATGTGCATTACTTCTGTGCCATGTTGTTGGTTTCCGAAATATATTATTGTTGGTTGCCTTTTCAGATTGTACTATGATATCCTGACGGAACACATTGCATCTCCTCTAATATATGCCTCGAATGAGTCTGATATTATTTGTTGTGTCTTCCTTCAAAGGTTCGCAAGTGTTGCTCCACTCATAATGATGTTATGCTACTGTGCCAGATAATAGGTAAGATTACTAATAGTGATGGACGGAGTAAAATTGATGTGTGAACGCACACTTCAAGCTGATCTAGCAGAGGCATGTATATTTCTGTTATGCTTTTGTTTGCAGGATGAAAGATCATTGGCCAATTCATTAAAACACATCAAAACTAGTAACGGTAACGACATGAAGATCATGTATGTGCATGAGCATTATCTCGTTGTTGAAATAGCACTTTGCTTATTTATTCTATCGATTGTTGTTATTTAGATCTTTGAGCTATGTCTTCAATAACAAAAGTTATAAATATGATTATATCTATTTTCTATTGTGATTTTGTTTTGTACGATCAGTTAAGCGTTTGTTCATTAGTATCAAATATCAATTTGTGCAGTGAAAACTTAAAAAAAAACAGTAGCATGCATAGTACAGTATTTTGGTTCAGCAAATACACTAATCTTAGAGACATCGATATTCTTCTATATAAAAATAATAATGTTTAACCTCGCTTTATCCTCCGATTCGGTGTTGTGGGTGCAGCCAAATTTATTGATCCTTTGGCAAACCTAAGAATTTTGAGGTAGTACTCCTAGAAAAAATAAGCTGGAACTTCTCTTCATTTTCAAAAATTCTTTTCTACTTTCCAATTATTATAATAGTGTGATATTCATTTTTTGTCCTAGAAACATGGCCAACTTGAAACTGGTGAGATTTTGTATCAAATAGAAATCTAGAGATATTGCTACTTCTGCATCTCCTTACTTTGGTCTAATATATCCATTGTCCAAATCTAAAATGAAACATTCATATAAATGTTCCTACAAGAATGGCCATGCATATGTATTCAATATTCTTCAGGTTTGTTTCTAATGACATGTATATTTTCCCTTAGCAGTTCCAGTATTTATGTTTTAGAGTTTCCAATTCTAGAAAACATAATAAAAAAATTATGACACACTATTTCAATTTGATTCAATCATACCATCAATATTTATTAAATGTTAACATTTGTATAAATTTTAAAATGTAGATTATTGAATTACAAATCATCCTTCAAATAAATTTAAAGTTATATGGGTATTCACAAAGTATATATGCATGTTGTGTATTAATACTATAGATCTTGAATCAATGGTAGAAGAAAATAATATCACTAGCCCGTGCAGGTGCACGGGTCGATGACTAGTGATTCATAATCAAGAGACTCCAAAAGTCCATCTGCATGGAGTTTCTTCATGCGTTTGACACCAATGTGACCAAGGCGGTAGTGCCACAAGTACGTGGGACTATCATTATCAACCTTACATCTTTTGGCATTCACACTATGAATATGTGTAACATCACGCTTGAGATTCAATAAGAATAAACCATTGACCAACGGGGCATGACCATAAAACATATCTCTCATATAAATAGAACAACTATTATTCTCAGATTTAAATGAGTAGCCATCTCGCATTAAACAAGATCCAGATACAATGCTCATGCTCAAAGTTGGCACTAAATAAAAATTATTGAGGTTTAAAACTAATCCCGTAGGTAAATGTAGAGGTAGCGTGCTGACGGCGATCACATCGACCTTGGAACCATTCCCGATGCGCATCGTCACCTCGTCCTTCGCCAGTCTCCGCTTATTCCGCAGCTCCTGTTTTGAGTTACAAATATGAGCAACCGCACCGGTATCAAATACCCAGGAGCTACTACGAGTGTTGGTAAGGTACACATCAATAACATGTATATCATATATACGTTTGGTATTGGCGGCCTTCTTATCCGCTAAGTACTTGGGGCAGTTCCGCTTCCAATGACCATTTCCCTTGCAATAAAAGCACTGAGTCTCGGGCTTGGGTCCATTCTTTGGCTTCTTCCCGGCAACTGATTTACCGGGCGCGGCAACTCCCTTGTCGTCCTTCTTGAAGTTCTTCTTACCCTTGCTCTTCTTAAAACTAGTGGTCTTATTCACCATCAACACTTGATGTTCCTTTTTGATTTCCACCTCCGCTGATTTCAGCATTGAATATAACTTAGGAATGGACTTCTCCATCCCTTGCATATTGTAGTTCAACACAAAGCTCATGTAGCTAGGTGGAAGTGACTGGAGGGTCCTGTCAATGACCGAGTCATCTGAAAGATTAACTCCCAGTTGAGACAAGCTGTTGTGCAACCCAGACATTTTGAGTATATGCTCGCTGACAGAACTGTTTTCCTCCATCTTACAACTGTAGAACTTGTTAGAGACTTCATATCTCTCGACCCAAGCATGAACTTGGAAAACCATTTTTAGCTCTTGGAACATCTAATATGCTACATGCTGCTCAAAACGCTTTTGGAGCCCCGGTTCTAAGCTGTAAAGCATGCCACACTGAACCAGGGAGTAATCATCACTATGCGACTGCCAGGCGTTCATAGCGTCTTGAGTTGCTGGGAAAATGGGTGCGTCACCTAGTGGTGCTTCAAGGACATATGCTTTCTTGGCAGCTATGAGGATGATCCTCAAGTTACTGACCCAATCCGTATAGTTGCTACCATCATCTTTCAGCTTGGTTTTCTCAAGGAACACGTTGAAGTTGAGGGCAACATTAGCGTGGGCCATTTGATCTACAAGACATACTGTAAAGATATTTTAGACTAAGTTCATGAAAATTAAGTTCATCTAATAGAATTATTTAATGAACTCCCACTCAGATAGACATCCCTCTAGTCATATAAGTAATACATGATCCGAATCGACTAGGCCGTGTCCGATCATCACGTGAGACAGACTAGTCATCAACAGTGAACATCTCCATGTTGATCATATCTACTATACGACTCATGTTCGACCTTTCAGTCTCTTGTGTTCCGAGGCCATGTTTGTACATGCTAGGCTCGTCAAGTCAACCTAAGCGTTTTGCATGTGTAAATCTGGCTTACACCCGTTGTATGCGAACGTTGAATCTATCACACCCGATCATCACGTGGTGCTTCGAAACAACGAACCTTCGCAACGGTGCACAGTTAGGGGGAACACATTTTTTGAAATTTTAGTGAGGGATCATCTTATTTATGCTACCGTCGTTCTAAGCAAATAAGATGTAAGCATGACAAACATCACATGCAAATCATAAAGTGACCTGATATCGCCAATATCATCTTGCGCCTTTGATCTCCATCTTCGAGGCGCGGCATGATCACCACCGTCACCGGCATGACACCATGATATCCATCATCATGATCTCCATCATCGTGTCTTCATGAAGTTGTATCACCAACTATTACTTCTACTACTATGGCTAACGGCTAGCAATAAAGTAAAGTAATTACATGGCATTTTCACTGACACGCAGGTCATACAATAAATTAAGACAACTCCTATGGCTCCTGTCGGTTGTCATACTCATCGACATGCAAGTCGTGATTCCTATTACAAGAACATGATCAATCTCATACATCACATATATCATTCATCACATCCTTTTGGCCATATCACATCACATAGCATACCCTGCAAAAACAAGTTAGACGTCCTCTAATTGTTTTTGCATGTTTTACGTGGCTGCTATGGGTTTCTAGCAAGAACGTTTCTTACGTACGCAAAAGCCACAATGGTGATATGCCAATTGCTATTTACCCTGCACAAGGACCCTTTTCATCGAATCTGATCCGACTAAAGTGGGAGAGACAGACACCCGCTAGCCACCTTATGCATCAAGTGCATGTCGGTCGGTGGAACCAGTCTCATGTAAGCGTACGTGTAAGGTCGGTCGGGGGCGCTTCATCCCACAATGCTGCCGAATCGAGATAAGACTAGTAAAGGTAAGAAAATTGAACAAATCATCGCCCACAACTACTTTGTGTTCTACCCGTGCATAGAATCTACGCATAGACCTAGCTCATGATGCCACTGTTGGGGAACGTAGTAAAAATTCAAAATTTTCCTACGTGTCACCAAGATCAATCTAGGAGATACTAGCAACGAGAGAGAGGGAGTGCATTTTCATACCCTTGAAGATCGCTAAGGAGAAGCGTTACAAGAATGCGGTTGGTGGAGTCATACACACAGCGATTCAGATCGCAGTCAATTCCGATCTAAGCGCCAAACAACAGCGCCTCCGCGTTCAACACATGTGCAGCCTGGTGACGTCTCCCGCACCTTGATCCAACAAGGAGGAGGGAGATGCTGGGAAAGAAAACTCCAGCAGCAGCACGACGGCATGGTAGTGGTGGACCAGCGTGGTTCTCCAGTAGGGCTTTGCCAAGCACTACAAAGCACGAGGAGGTGGAGAGGTAGGGCTGCGCCGAGAGAGAGAGAGAGACTTTCGTGTATGGCAGCCCCAAAACCCCCCACTATATAAAGGAGGAGGGGAGGGGCCTGCGCCCCCTCTAGGGTTCCCACCCTAGGGGGGCGGCAGCCCTAGATGGGATGGAGGGGGCGGCCAAGATGGGGAGAGAGGGGGGTGCACCCTAGGGTTTCCTTCTCTCCCCTCTCGTTGTGCCTTGGGCCTTGGTGGGAGGCGCACCAACCCACTCAGGGGCTGGTCCCTTCCCACACTTGGCCCACACAAGCCTTCGGGGCTGGTGGCCCCTCCCGGTGGACCTCGAAACCCTTCCGGTGGTCTCGGCACATTACCGGTGATGCCCCGAACACTTCCGGTGTCGAAATCCTCACTTCCTATATATCATTCTTTACCTCCGGACCATTCCGTAACTCCTTCTGACATCCGAGATCTCATCCGGGACTCCAAACAAGATCCGGTAACCACGAACATACTTTCCCTATAACCCTAGCATCATTGAAACTTAAGTGTGTAGACCCTACGGGTTCGGGAGACATGTAGACATGACCGATACATCTCTCCAGTCAATAACCAACAGCGGGATCTGGATACCCATGTTGGCTCCCACATGTTCCTCGATGATCTTATCGGATGAACCACGATGTCGGGGATTCAATCAATCCCGTATGCAATTCCCTTTGCCTATCGGTATGTTACTTGCCCGAGATTCGATCGCCGTTATCCCCATATCTCGTTCAATCTCATTACCGGCAAGTCCGTTTACTCGTTCCGTAATGCATGATCCCGTGACCAGCTCCTTAGTCACATTGAGCTCATTATGATGATGCATTAACGAGTGGGCCCAGAGATACCTCTCCGTCATACGGAGTGACAAATCCTAGTCTCGATTTGTGCCAACTCAATAGACACTTTTAGAGATACCTGTAGTGCACCTTTATAGCCATCCAGTTACGTTGTGACACTGGTACACCCAAAGCATTCCTATGGTATCCGGGATTTGCACAATCTCATGGTCTAAGGAAATGATACTTGAGATTAGAAAAGCTTTAGCAAACGAACTACACAATCTTGTGCTATGCTTAAGATTGGGTCTTGTTCATCAGATCATTCTCCCAATGATGTGATCCCGTTATCAACGACATCCAATGTCCATGGTCAGGAAACCACGACCATCTATTGATCAATGAGCTAGTAAACTAGAGGCTTACTAGGGACATATTACGATCTATATATTCACACATGTATTGCGGTTTCCGGTTAATACAATTATAGCATGAACAATAGACAATTATCATGAACAAGGAAACCGTGTTCTCTGTCCAACTGGGACACTTGAGGACAAAAACCATCTTTTTTCCAATGCAATTTCAGTGTGCGTGTGTGGAATTATCTGCAAATTGTTTGGAAGTATTGTGATGACACGGTTGAAATTGCTAGGCACGCCAGTAAGGATTTCAACAAACCTTTCTTTGGGGAAGTGGTCTTCATTGCTTGGTGGAATATTTGGAAAGTCAGGAATGACAGAGTTTCAGAAACATTCGACCTTCTTTCAGGGCTTGGAGGAATCGCTTCATTCATGACCTATCTCTTCTTTCCCATAGAATCAAAAGGAAATATAGAGATGCATTGCTTAAGTGGATTGATTTCCTACCTCCTTGAGGATGTTCTTTATGTATAAGGCTGTAATTATTAGGTATAGTATCCTCACCCCTCCCTTTGTATAGCTCTCTTTAGCTTTTTGTAGCTTCCTTTTCTGGTTTCTTTCTTTCCTCATCTTGAGGAAACCTTGTACTGCTGCTCTTTTTATTAATAAATTGCTGTGGGGGGCAAGCCCTGCAGTCTTCAAGGTCAAAAAAAGGAAATATAATAATAACTAATTTATTATTGCCTCTAGGGCCTATTTCCAACAATCAGTATATATAGGGGGAAGGGGAGAGGGGTCGGCCGCCTAGATCCATCTAGATGGGGGGGGTGGCCAGGCGGAAACTTGCCCCACAAGCAGGTGGGAGGTGCCCCCTCCCCAAGGGTTTCCAACCCTAGGCGCCTTGGGCCCTTGGGAGCACACCATCCCACTAAGGGGCTGGTCCACACCCATATTTAGGCCACCAAGACATCCGGGGCAGGTGGCCCTACCGGTGGATACCCGGACACCTTTCGGTGGTCCCGGTACAATACCGATAACGCCCGAAACTTTCCGGCGACTGAAACTGGACTTCCCATATATAAACCTTTACCTGCAGACCATTCCGGAACTCCTCCCATCGTCCGGGATCTCATCCGAGACTCCGAACAACCTTCGGTAACCACATACTATTTCCCATTACAACTCTAGCATCACCGAACCTTAAGTGTGTAGACATGACCGAGACACCTCTCCGGCCCAGGACTAATAGCAGGATCTCGATAACCATATTGGCTCCCACATGTTCCACGATGATCTCATCGGATGAATCCTGATGTCGGGGATAAAATCAATCCCGTATACAATTCCCTGTGTCCATCGGTATGTTACTTGCCCGCGATTCAATCGTCGGTATCCTTGTACCTTGTTCAATCTCGTTACCGGCAAGTCTCTTTACTCGTTCCATAATGCATGATCCCGTGGCTAAGTCCTTAGTCACATTGAGCTCGTTATGATGATGCATTACTGAGTGGGCCCAGAGATACCTCTCCGTCATATGTAGTGACAAATCCCAGTCTAGATTCGTGCCAACCCAACAGACACTTTCGGAGATACCTGTAGTGCACCTTTATGGTCACCTAGTTACGTTGTGACATTTGATACACCCAAAGCATTCCTACGGCAGCCGGGAGTTGCAAAATCTCATGGTCTAAGGAAATGATACTTGATATTAGAAAAGCTCTAGCAAACTGTCGGATTTAGGGTTCCGGCAAAACCCTTGAGGTTCGAACACTGGGGTGCGCGCGAAGATTTCCCCCTACCGAATCTCGCCCTCAGCCTTGCCGTGATCTCTAAGCTTCGCTCGATGAACTCACAACACAAGAGACACAAGGTTTATACTGGTTCGGTCCATCGTTGTGGTGTAATACCATACTCCAGTGTGGTGGTGGTGGTGGATTGCCTCTTGGGCTGATGATGAACAGTTACAGGGGAAGAACAACCTCCTGAGGAGAGGTGTTCTTGTTCTTGGTGGATGTGTGTGGGCGAGGATTTCTCAAGATGAGTGGAGGTCGAGATGAGTTCCCGATACGTTCCCCCTTTTCTACTGTGGTGGCTAGTCCTATTTATAGAGGCCCTGGTCCTCTCCCCAAATATTGAGTGGGGAGGGATCCAACAACGGCCAATTTGAAAGGGGACAGCGAGTACAAGCTATCCTGACCAATGGTGGTCTTTGCTTGTCAAAGGCACCGCTGGTGACGCCTTCTTGGGCACGATGACCTCCGTCCTGCCGTCTTGCTGGTCTTGGTCTTGTTGCACCGATATGGAAACCTTTGCCTGATGCCTCGCTACTCCGTGCCTGCACTTGGCCCCTTAGCACCAAAGGGGAAACAAGGACACTGCGCGCGCTGGCGCTCGCCTGGCCTTAGTCGTCACGGCTTGCGTCACGGGAACCTCACAAGGTACCCCTTGCCTTGATCTCTCCTCCCCCTCGCGAGCCTATCTAGTGAGGCCGCTCCTGAGGAGGCCTTGTGTCGTCTGCCTCACGAGGCTTGGCCCCTCGCGAGGGTCCTGAGTGTTGGCTGACAAAGACGGCTCGTACTGGGGCGCTGGTGGAGCCACGCCGTGGGCCGCAGGCGGGCATGTCTGGGGACCCCCATTCCCAGAACACCGACAGTAGCCCCCGGGCCCAAGGTGCGCTCGGACTTGGCTTAGCGGAGAAGCCAAAGGGCAAGTGCGGAGCACCCCGGGCCCCAACAGCCTGCGGCCTTGGTCGACGCATGGCTACTGATTGGACGTGGGCGTCTCCGCTTCCCCACGCTGCCCCAATGTCCACCTAGCTAGGCGGCCATGGCACCCTACATAGTTATTTCCTCCTTGCAAGCGGCGTGCTTCCTATCCTTCCTTCCTCCTTGAGCCCCTGCTTCCGCTTCCAATCTGACTCGAGCTCAGTCCCCTCCATTGCCATGGCGCCGGCTCGCACGGAGAAAGGGAAGAAGCCTATGTCCTCAGCCAACCAGCCCCTGACAATCGAGCCCGCCGTCGGCCGATCGCGGGTGCTCAACCGGGAGGCCATGGGCAAGGTCTGCCCTGCGCTCGCTTCCAGCTTCAACGAGTGGGGAGGGACAGTGGCTTGGCCTGCGTCCTGGGCCTCCATTGACAGGACATCCACTGAGGTTCGGTTCTTCGTTGACGCCCTGTGGGCTGGCCTGGTTCCCCCTTTCTCCGCCTTCTTCAACGTAGTGCTTTCCCATTACCAAATTCACATGCTGCATCTTGATCCCCAATCCGTTGCCCTTCTCGCCATCTTCGCCTTTGTTTGCGAGGCCATGGTGGGCATTGCTCCTTCCGTTGCCCTCTTGCGCCATTTCTTCTTGCTGCATCTGACCGACCCCTCGCGGTGCTTGGGGTGCCTGAGCTTCCAGGCTGTGGCAGAGAGGACCACCTCGGGGATTGATTTTGATCTCCTGCCATCCACGAGCGGGTTCCGTACGCGGTGGGTGTACATGGATGTTGGAGAGCTCAGCCCCCTACTCTCGCCTCCGTCGTTGCCTGCCATCCCCAACTCCGGCTGGGGCCACGAGAAGCTCGCAAGCTCTCGACTTTCCTTTGTCTGGCTCCGGTTGAAGAGGTTGAGAAACCTTGGCATGACTGCGCCCCAGGTGGTGAAGGAGTTCCTCCGGCGTCGCATTGTCCCTCTCCAACGCCATTCCTGGCCGATGTGGGCCCTGGCCGGTGTCCAGGATTGCATGAAGCTTCAGGAGTTGGGGCTCTCGCTTGAAGCACGAAGGATGGTGCTTGAAGTCTTGACTGGCAACCCCTCGCCAGGCGATATGTTGCAAGGGGGTTGTCTCTTGTATCTCTGCCCGAACAGGGTTGATTTCACGGGGCAGATGCCTTCTTTCGAGGAATGGGGGCTGCGCCCGGTCGGCCTTCTGGGGCCTCGTGAGAATCCTGTCATCGTAGCTCCCCTCCTTGCCACCAGCACCGAGCTTGCCCCAAGAGTGGACGCAAGGAGGCAAGCATCGCTAGAGGCCAGAGGCGCATGTGTCGAGGTGCCGACGCCGCTTGAGGTTCCCGAGGCGCCATCCTCAGGAACCCGTGAGGCTCGCCCTGAGACGGTCGTAGAGGGGGAGATGCAGTCTACGGCTCCTGAGGCCAAAGCTCCTGAGACCTCGGCAAGCCAGCATGAGGCGGGGCTGATTGCTCTTCCCAGCTTGCCGTTCCTAAGGTCGACCACCTAGGTGCCTCTCCAGCCATGCCCCGCGCTGGCCTCCACGTCCAATGCCTTGGCCGGTTCCGCATGGACTTCGCCGCGCTCCGTAAGAGGAAGGAGTCTTCGAGCTGCAGTGGTGGCACCATCCGGCCGTTGAAACATAGGAAGTACATTGCCAGACGGGTAAGTACCTTATCCTTGTAATTCCCCAATCGCTGCTTCCCTTCCTGACTGTGGCTCTTCAGGATTCCCCAATCGCTGCTCCCGAGAAGCAACCTCCTCTGGCCTTGCCTTCATCGCTAGCCTTGAGCGCCCCAAGCCTGCACGCCGCCCCTGGCGTGGTGTCAGTCGGAGAATCAAGCCTGCCTGCAAGGTCCCTTGAGCCCGTGCCCTTGCCGCCTTTCCTTCGCAACCTTGCCTGGAGCGTGGACAGCCTACCCAGGGCTCCTCCTCTGGTCGTGGACGGCAGCTGGTTGGCGTCAATCCTGGGCTCCTCTTCAAGTGGTGAGCCTGCGCCGGTCCGGGTCCCTTGCGGGGCCTGGTGAGGGAGTCCTGGATTAGGGGGTATCCGGACAGCCGGACTGTGTACAACGTCCGGACTATTGAAGCATGAAGATACAAGACTCAAGACTTCAGCCCGTGTCCGGATGGGACTTTCCTTGGCGTGGAAGGCAAGCTTGGCGATCTGGATGTTATATTTCCTTCCTTGGAACCGACTCCATATAAACCCTAGCCCTCTCCGGTGTCTATATAAACCGGAGAGGTTGGTCCTTAGAAGGCCGATTACAATTACAATCATACCATCATAGGCTAGCTCCTAGGGTTTAGCCTCTACGATCTCGTGGTAGATCTACTCTTGTACTACCCATATCATCAATATTAATCAAGTAGGAAGTAGGGTTTTACCTCCATCAAGAGGGCCCGAACCTGGATAAACATCTATGTCCCTTACTTCTTGTTACCATCAGCCTTGACGCACAGATCGGGACTCCCTACCTGAGATCCGCTGGTTTTGACACCGACATTGGTGCTTTCATTGAGAGTTCCTCTGTGACATTGCCGTCAGGCTTGATGGCTCCCTCAATCGTCATTAACGACGCTGCCCAGGGTGAGACTTTCCTTCCTGGACAGATCTTCATGTTCGGTGGCTTCGGGCTGCAGGCCAATTTACTTGGCCACTTGGAGCAGATCGATAGCTATGCCCCCGACCATCAAATAAGGTTCGGGAACCTGAACTATACGATAGATATCCGCAGGGACTTGATCTTCGACGGATTCGGGCCAGCGCCAGAAGCGTCAAACAGTCACGATAAGCACGGCTTAGACCTGCCGTCAGACGTTGCTCGGGATATCACCCCGGCAGAGGCCTCGGGTCTAAATCCCGGGCAGATTGCCTCGCTCAAGGACGGAGGGCTGGACCCCGCCCAGCAGGCCGTACCCTCATCGGCGATGGAGTCGAACACAGGTCTCACCTCTGAGGGAACCTGTGACTCCGGACCCCCGGATTCATATCCGGATGCAGGTTCCAGTCCGCACGCCCCCGAGCCCGCCGATCCTGGTCAGGCTCCGGTGATGGAGTTCACCGCGGAGGACGTCTTTCAGCATTCGCCCTTCGGCAACATGCTGGACTTATTGAAGTCTCTGTCCTTGTCAGGAGATTCCGGGACGAACTATGTCCGGCTCGAGTGGGAAGCAGACAACGATGGAATTCGTCGCCCACCCACCACCCACTTCATTGCCACGATCGATGATCTAACCGACGTGCTAGACTTCGGCTCCGAAGACATCAACGGTATGGACGACGATGCAGGAGGACTACAGGGACCACATCGTACAGAGCAGTGGGCGGCCACCTCCTCATACAATATATATATATGGTAGACACCCCAATGGAAACCAGTGGCGGCCAGGCAATGGAGGACAACCCCTCAGGAAGAAAGGCAAAACATGTGCATTATCGGCACCACTCCAAACCCCGCCACACCAAAAACGAACCCGGAAACGAGAGCAGTCCGGACGGTGCAAAAAAGGAATACAACCCGAGTCAGCCTACACTTAAGCAGGCCGAACCAATGACGACTGGATGCTGGGAGAGGGGCAATCACACACACCCCGCCGCCGACGAGGCAAGCCTTGGCAACGACGAATTCGACGTACCAGAGGACCCAGTGGAACAAGTTCGCTTCAAGCAATGGCTCATGGCCACAGCAAGGAGCCTGCAAAGGAAACAAGAGCAGCTCAGAGCCGACAAAGAAGCGCTAGAGGATAGGTGGACCAAGATACTGGCCGACGAAAAATACGAACTCGAGAGCCCCAATAAAGGGCACACACGGCACAACTGGCTACCTCAACTCGAGCAGGAAAACCACGGGCACGCACACAGACGCCCACGCATCACTACGGTCCAAGGCGGCAAGCAGGAGATACGAAGAGGCACCTTCAGACCTCGGCATAAAGGTTATAAACATCAAGACAAGAAAGCTGGTGCCAAGTCCAGCAACGCTCAGCCTGATAAACGGACAAAGAGCAGCACAAGCCTACTCGACCGAAGATACACACCGGATCAGCCGTTTGAAATTCACGGTACCCCGAGAAGGACGGCAAAGCATACCAATAGAGAATGTAGGATTCTCAAAACAAAGCGGCTGGTCGCACGGTGGAAGCAATAAAGGGGAGATGCCTCGTCAAGACCCCCCCCCCCCCAGAGCGTAACAGTACGGCCGACCGCCCAGGACCACCTAAACCACGGCAAGTTAATTGCAGTGCCTCTGGACTTAGTAATCCGGGGGCTCCATAACACACAAAGCCCACAAGGGTGACACCACGGAAAACATCTCCTAAAAGATGTAAGGCGCAAAGGCCAAGTCCTGTTAATGGGAAAAACCACGTCAACTAGATTCTACATGGTAAATTACCCAGGATAACCATCCGGACATCCACTGCGGAGTCCGTACTACTTGACGGTCTAATGACTGGGCACACCAGGGCCCGATTAGGGACCCTGGGAGCAACAACAAGAGGACACCTAGCTGTCTTCAAGCATTTCGCATTTGCAAACTAACGATTGACACACAACAGAACTGGCGGCATGGAATTATCCCGGACACACAAAGGAAGGAACATGCAGGTAGAAGGCAGTTCGACCCGATCACTGCCCCCTCCAGTCCGACCATAAAAGGTTCCGTCAAACAACACCTCTTTCCATACATCATACTAATATGCATAGACATAAAATTCTACTACAATGCGTAAATAGCAATTACCGGCTGTCGTTTATCGCCGAGGCCTCTTTGCCGAAAATGAAAGCCATGCTCCACGTTCTCCTGGTCGCACCAGGGGCTCCACAGTACGGCAAGCAAGTCCGACCACCTTTTCGGTCATTCGGCACCCCGAACTTATAGCACTATATGCATCTGCTCTGAATCATGTCTTGGGTCATTGGTTGAGTTTTCCCGGCTCCCATGTTTTGGTACCTTATGTTCCGTTCTATCGGCTAAGGTAGCGCTGGGAGAACTACTGCGATTGTGTCCCGGTTCAGCGGACGAGCACCTCAGTAGAGAAAGCCGAAAACCGACTGTCATGATGAAGCGAGAGCCGGTCCGCTGTTCGAGAGGTCATAAAATCCCTAAAGATTTATTCCGCATAACGCCAAAAGTGCGACGGATCGGTCTTCTGATCAGGCGCCAAAAGAGCCCCTAGTTCGGCCTTCCGAACACTAGGGGCTGCGCCGACCATACTCAAATTCCTATGGCTAAGTGAGAGTAATAAAGCCCTATAGTCCGATTGCCTGGTTCGCGGAAAGATACACCTCCTTAAAAGGATCCAACTATGGGATAAAGAGCGTTCAGATATATCTCCCGAACACCCCCGTATCCTTTTTACGAGGGGGCAGAAGCCGATGACTGGCCAACTCCCAGAATTTGCATACAATAAACAGCCGCACAGGAAGAACATATGTTCAAATAAAACAAGCAATATATAACAAACATGCCATTATCCCATATTACAACAAGTGGCACAGATGCCCTCAGGGAAATATGATGTCTTTAGTACACTTGTCCGCCACAAGGCGGGCCCCTTTCATCACACCCTCATAATACAACTCGGGCTTGCGGTGCTCCTTACCCTCCGGCAGCCCCTCAGTGATCAGCTTTTCTGCGTCAAGCCTTCCCCAATGCACTTTCGCATGGGCAAACGCCATACGCACCCCTTCTATGCAGACTGATCACTTGATAGCATCTAGCCGATGACAGGCGCCCACGATTCGCTTGACGAGTGCAAAGTAGCTAGCTGCTTGGAATTGGATCCGCAGGCCACAGCCGGACAACTAAGTCCTTCATGGCTAGTTCGGCCGCCTGGCGCAGTTCGATCAGCTGTTTCATCAGATTGATAAAAGACACCGAATAGTTCGGCGCCAGATACTGTGACCAGAAATCCCTCTCCGCAGTCTTCTTCTCCTCGGTGCGATAGAATTGAGCAGCATCTGATATGCTGCGAGGAAGATCCGCAAAAGCCCCGGCAAAAATAAGAATTCAGCCTGCCACTTGGATTCTTCACATTCTAACATACGCGAAGCTAAGAATACAGAAGGCCTTACCAGCCGCCACTTTTCGGGACTCCTGAATGTCCTGTGCAGCACCTCGGGCCTCTTCCCGAGCACCTTCTGCATCCTCGAGAGCTTGGGCGAGCTCGGATTCTTTCCCTTTTAGACTCTGCTCCAAGCCCTCGATTTTCTTCACAGCTTCCTGGAGCTCCCACTCAGCGGTTATAACCCTGGCCTCGTGTTTTTCACGAAGCGCCTGTTCGGCCTCAGCCAAAGCTTTCTTTAGTGCCACATATTCGGCACACGCTCCTAGAGCACACAATAATAAAAATTTTCATTCTGCACAACCATTCATTCGTGCCAACTCCAAGACAAATGTTTTCAACATACCTTGCTTGTCTTCTAGTTTCTTCTTCATGTGGCCGAGTTCTTCCTTGGACTATGCAAGGTTCTGTCAGTTCGGACACTTCCGCATTGAAAGCGGACGTCCTCTCTACGGATGCCTGTTTTCACACCAAAGGGTATACGCCATTTACATAGGCTCCTGTGAAGGCAGGGAGTTTGATCCCCTACCCGGCTCTGTCTCCTTCGCCAGATAGTGTATCAGGGGTTACTACTTATATTATGACAATTCCTTAAGGGTTTCCGAGGAGACATACCTCAAAAGCCTTTATAAGACTAAGGCAGGACGTGTTCAACCCGCTCTCGGTGGACTGAATCCTTTCAACCACCTTGCCCACAAGGGCCCGATGCTCATTGACAATAGATGCATTCTTCAACGCTAACAATAGACCACCAGGCAGCTCTGCTTGAACAGAGGACACCGGCGGCGTAGGTAGGCCCCCTGCCATCAGGGGGGATGCTTGCTCGATCCCGGAACCCTAGAGGTCCCGGGGGCCGTATCCATCCCTGCGTGTTCGGCACCAGGGATATGTCCTCCCTGGTCTGGGTCTTGTCGAGACGACACCTCGGTGTCGCGCCCAGACTTGGGGGAAGGGGCCTACAGAGGCGTCTCGCTCGCCAAAGTGTCCGAGTCTAGTGAATCCTCCGACGAGGACTGGCCGGCGCAGGACCTTGCTGGGCTGTGCAATATGTAGGCAACAGTCAAAACCACTATACCCAAAAAATGATCCCAGACGCATATGCATGTTCGGATACTTACGACTTCTCCAGGGGCTGGGCCCTGGGATCCCACTCCGGGCTGCTATCGGCAGCCATGGGGGATGCCCCTGGGAGGGAATGTTTCCCCCTCTTGGGCAATCTGGCCTCCAGAGATGCGAGGCCATGCTCTTCCTCCCACCATTAGAGTGAGGCTCGTCCTCCTCTGCTTCCTCCTCTTCGTCCTCGGATGAAGGATCGTCGCTGGAGTCTACAGATCTGGCGTACGAAGCCTCACGACAGCGAAGGCCACCCCGGGTCTTCTTGACCTTCTTGGAGGCCTCCTTCTTTGGCGCCTTGTAAGGCGCGGGGACCAACATCTTCGTCAGAGGAGGTCCGGCCGGTTCCTCCGGCAGGGGGGCTGGACAATGTAGCCGCTCCACCTTCTTTACCCATCCCTGGGGTTGCAGTGGAACATGATTAGGGTGTCTCCCGCATGATGTGCCAATTAAAGCGTGAATAGACAGAGTGTGGCTGTGACTTACCGAGCTGGGAGAATGGGATGATTGATACCCGCGGTCCTCGGCGGGGCCCGACCACAATTTGTCGGACTTAAAAAGCACCTTTCAGATATCCTTGTGGGTGGAGTCGTAAAGCTCCTGAAGGGTTTGGTGCTCGGCCGGATCAAACTCCCACAGGGTACAAGCTCGGCGCTGACAAGGGAGAACCAGGCGAACTAGCATCACCTGGACTACGTCGACGAGTTTGACGTCCCTATGGTTACGCCCTAGATGCGTGTCTGGAGCAGTAACAGCTCGTTGGACGAACACCAGTTCGGGCCCTTCTCGGGCCAGGACGTGAGCCGTAGTGGAGCTCCGAATCTGAACTTTGGAGTTGCCGCCCACTTCTTGCCATGTGGTTTAGTGATATAGAACCACTACTTCTGCCAGTCCTTGACGGAGTCATTGAAAGCGCCTTTCGACCAAACAGCCTTGGGCATCTTGCTTACCATAGCGCCGCCACACTCGGCGTGTTCGCCACTCACCACCTTGGGCTTCAAATTGAAAATCTTCAGCCATAGGCCGATGTGAGGTGGGATCCGGAGAAAAGCCTCGCACACGACAATGAACATCGAGATATTGAGGAAGGAGTTGGGGGAAAGATCATGAAAATTGATCCCGTAGTAATACATGACTCCCCGAACGAATGGGTGAAGGGGAAACCCGAGCCCACAGACGAAATGGGGAAGGAACACGACTCTCTCATGAGATTCCGGAGTAGGGACGACTTGTCCCGCCGGGGGAAGACGGTGGCCGATCTTCTGGGCCAGATACCCGGCTCCCCGGAGCTTCTTGATGTCCTTCTCCTGGATAGTTGAGGCCATCCATTTGCCTCCTGCTCCGGATCCGGACATCTTTGGAAACCTTCCCTTCGGTGGGGAAGAAGAGTGCTTGGGCGTTAGGGCTCGCACAGAGGGGAATGAGCTAGCAGGAGAAGGAGGTGTGGGTAAAAGAGAAAGGAACCTGGCCTCCTTATAAAGGTGATAAAGGCTTTTTGTGCTTCCCCACTTGCCTGGTGGAACCCGTCCGCCTCTCACTCACCGTGATTAGCGGCACGGTTAGATTACCAATGCCCGTATTCATGAGAATTCCGTAATAAGGGGACACGATCTCTGCTTCGACAAGACGTGTCACAGAAACCGCCTCGTGATATGCGTTGTAGCTGGTTGTGGGGAAACGGTTCGAATAATGATCTGGCCATAATAACATGTCACGTTGTCAGAAAAAGTTGTCAGCAGATTGCATTTTGTGAAATATCATTCTCTCTACGGTGGTATGCGAAGATCATTTTTCCAGATCCGGACACGATTTGAGTGTTCGATTATTACTTTGGAGTATTCGGAGGAGGAACCCGCCTTGCAATGCCAAAGACAATACTGCGCGCCGGACTCATCATCATTGAAGCCTGGTTCAGGGGCTACTGAGGGAGTCCTAGATTAGGGGATATCCGGACAGCCGGACTGTGTACAATGTCCGGACTATTGAAGCATGAAGATACAAGACTCAAGACTTCGGCCCGTGTCCGGATGGGACTTTCCTTGGCGTGAAAGGCAAGCTTGGCGATCCGGATGTTAAATTTCCTTCCTTGTAACCGACTCCATGTAAACCCTAGTCCTCTCCGGTGTCTATATAAACCGGAGAGGTTGGTCCTTAGAAGGCCGATGACAATTACAATCCTACCATCATAGGCTAGCTCCTAGGGTTTAGCCTCTATGATCTCGTGGTAGATCTACTCTTGTACTACCCATATCATCAATATTAATCAAGCAGGAAGTAGGGTTTTACCTCCATCGAGAGGGCCCGATCCTGGGTAAACATCTGTGTCCCTTACTTCTTGTTACCATCAGCCTTGATGCACAGATCGGGACCCCCTACCCGAGATCCGCCGGTTTTGACACCGACACCTGGTCAGTGGCCGTGGGGGCGCCAGCCCCCATCCCCCTGCCGAGAGGGGGCGAACCACTTCGAATCCCGCCGCCGGCGCCCGCGCCAGGGGGCGACACCAGCCGTGCCCTCAAGTTTGCGCGTGAACGAAGCGTTGTACGCCACGAGTTCTTCCAAAAGGCAATGGACGTGATGGGCCAGCTTGGTGGAGAACTTGTGGATGTAGATGCTTGCCTTGAAGCCAAGGGCCTACGACTGATCGAGGAGCGGCATAAAGTGAAGGTGGCCATCAACCTCGGGCACCACCAGCGTGAGCTTGACAATTCTAAGGCTGAGGCGTCTCTTGCGACCTTGCGGGAGGCCTGCTCCCAGGCTTTGGAGGAGGCCCAGGAAGCAGATCGCCATTACAAGATTGCAGAGAAGCACGCTTGGGAGCTCCAAGCCTGGAGCGCTTCCTTGGAGCAGCAGGTGGAGGAGCACCAAGCCGCCCTTGCATCGCTGAGGGGGGCGCCTGTCGAGGAGGGGGAGGTCCTGAAGCGTGAGGAAGCGCTGACGTTGGAGGCTGCAGAGCGCAGTCTTGAGCTCGAGTGGTTGGAGATGAGGGAGCGCCAGGTTTCCCAAGCGGAGGACGCCGTTGGCGCGCGCGAGGCCCGGGTCCAGGAGGAGGTCGACCGCCGCGTGGCCGAGGCTCGTGCCAATCTTGCGAGCAGGTGTGACCTGAAGCAGAAGCTGGTTGAAGCCGAGGTTGCGGGAAGGACTGCCGTCCTCAGGTCCAGGCTAACTCAAGCAGAACAGCGCACAGAGGCCGCCGCAGCCGCCTTGGTCTCGGCGTAGGCCGAGCTGGCCTCCGCCCGCGCCGAGCTGCGTCCTCTTCAATAGCGGGTTGCCAACGCCGAGTCCATCGCTCAACAAAACAGGGAGGAAGTGCTTCAATGGCGAAGGTTGGAGCGCATGCACGCCCCCATGCTCTAGGACCTCAGGAACAGGGCCAACGTGGCCCTGGGCAACATCTGTGACGAGAACGCCCCGCATCCACGCGCGACCGACTATGCCAGTCATCTCCGCTTCTTCACTGACGTGGTGACGTGCCTGGAGAACCGCTCCAAGAGAGCTCACTGATACATCTCCGTCGTATCTATAATTTTTGATTGTTCCATGCCAATATTATTCAACTTTCATATACTTTGGGCAACTTTTTATACTATTTGTTGGGACTAACATATTGATCCAGTGCCCAGTGCTAGTTCCTGTTTGTTGCATGTTTTATGTTTCTAGAAACTCAATATATTTGTGATTTTTGGGAGGAAGAATCAACGCGAAACGGTGCCCAAGGTGGCCACGAGAGTGGCCCACGCCACCCCTCTAGGGGGGCGCGCTCCCCTATCTCATGGGCCACCCGTAAGGCAGTTGATGCCCTTCTTTGGCCGCAAGAAAGCTAATTTTTGGAAAACAATCTGGGCGAAGGTTTCAGTCCAATCGTAGTTACGGATCTCCAGATATAAAGGAAACAGTGCGAGGGCAGAATTCCAGAACGCATAAACAGAGAGATAGATCAAATCTCGGAGGGGCTCTCGCCCCTCCCAAGCCATGGCAGTCAAGGACCAGAGGGGAAACCCTTCTCCCATCTAGGGAGAAGGTCAAGGAAGAAGAAGAAGAAGGGGGGCTCTCTCCCCCTTGCTTCTGGTGGCGCCAGAACGCCGCCGGGGGCCATCATCATCACCGCAATCTTCACCAACACCTCCACCATCTTCACCAACATCTCCATCACCTCCCCCCTTCTATATTCAACGGTCCACTCTCCCGCAACCCGCTGTACCCTCTACTTGAACATGGTGCTTTATGCTTCATATTATTATCCAATGATGTGTTGCCATCCTATGATGTCTGAGTAGATTTTCATCGTCCTATTGGTGGTTGATGAATTGCTATGATTGATTTAATTTGCTTGTGGATATGTTGCTGTCCTTTGGTGCCCATCATATGAGCAGGCGCGTGGATCACACCATAGGGTTAGTTGTATGTTGATAGGACTATGTATTGGAGGGCAAGAGTGACAGAAGCTTCAGGCTAGCATAGAAATTGATGCATACGGGATTGAAGGGGGACCAATATATCTTAATGCTATGGTTGGGTTTGACCTTAATGAACGTTAGTAGTTGCGGACTGCTTGCTAATAGTTCCAATCATAATTGCATAGAATTCCAAGTCAGGGATGACATGCTAGCAGTGGCCTCTCCCACATGATACTTGCTATCGGTCTAGTAACGTAGTCAATTGCTTAGGGACAATTTCAAAACTCCTACCACCACTTTTCCAAACTCGCTATATTTACTTTATTGCATCTTTATCTAAACAGCCCCTACTTTTTATTTACTTGTTCTTTATTATCTTGCAAACCTATCCTACAACACCTGCAAAGTACTTCTAGTTTCATACTTGTTCTAGGTAAAGCGAACGTCAAGCGTGCGTAGAGTCATATCAGTGGCCGATAGGACTTGTGAGAGTATTTGTTCTACCTTTAGCTCCTCGTTGGGTTCGACACTCTTACTTATCGAGAGAGGCTACAAATATCCCGTATACTTGCGGGTTATCAAGACCTTTTTCTGGCGCCGTTGCCGGGGATCATAGCGTGGGGTGAATATTCTCCTGTGTGCTTGTTTGCTTTATCACTAAGTAATTTTTATTTGCTGTTCTAAGTTTTTCTCTATCTTTAGTTATGTGTCACATCCCTAGCCGCTGGTAGTGCTCTAGGCTTGCTTCCATCTGTGCATCATGTTTAAATTTTTGAAACTTGAACTGAGGAAAATTGGAAGCCTCAAAATCCTAAATAAAAGAAGGGCAAAAACCCTAAAATCTCATTCATTGTTCCAAAATGTTCTTCTTAAATGTTTGATAATTTTTGGCAAGGGTTCTGGTCCCAACCAAAATATTGAACATTTTTAAGGATTTATTTTTGGGACTTTGAATTTAAATCATTAGCTATTTGAATTTGAATTATATTCATATAATTAGAATATAATTTCAAATACCCCTGAAATATTTTATGAGCTTTTGGAAAAGTCCATCTAGCAAAATAAAAATATTCAGAGGAGTTTTTGGCATTGTTTGAATTTGTTTAAATTCAAAACAATGGCAAAAGATATTAAATAAAACAAAACAGAAGAAAAAAATAAAAAGAGCAAAAGCCTACCTGGCGCTCACCTGGTAGCCAAACAGGCCCAGCACTGCAGCTGGCCGGCCCAGCCCGCCACCGCTACCCCCCTGTCGCCTTCCTCCTTTGCCAGGAGGACGCGCACGCGCCCGGCGCGCGCGGCCACGCGCCCCGGCCACCTCCTGCTTCTTCGGCCACCTCCTGCTTCCCCGGCCCCTCCTCGACGACGCCACGGAGCGCCATGCAGCCCCTGGCTCTCTCTCACTCTCTCCCTCGCCTCATCCTCTCCCCTGCTCTCTCTCCCTCTCTGCCCGAGCGGAGCTCGTCGCCACCGACGCCGTTCGCCGCGGCCACAGCCACCCCCTCGCTCCCTCTCCACACCCCTGAGCTCCGTCCCGACCCCATGGAGCTGCACACCGACGCACGCGACCAGAGGAGGCCCCAGTCGACCGGAGCGTCGTCATCTTCATCTCCGGTGCCCAGAGATTGCCGCCGTAAATTCGCGTCGTCCAGAGCTTCCCCGACCTCGTCGTCGACTCTGCTAGTCCCTACGTGAGCCACTCTTCTTTTTCCCCCTGGAATCCCCGTCGTTCCCCTCCCCTAGCTAGCTTCCCCACCTCCGCCGAGGCTCGCCGCCGCCATGGTCAACGAGCTCCGTGCTCGTGAGCTCGGCCGCTCGCCCGAGCATCACCAGCGTGCTCACCGCGCTCCTGCGAACCCGAAACACCCACGGGTGCTCCCTACCATGCCCTATAGCGCCATCTCCGCTGTTGCCCGAGCTCCGGCCGCCGCTTTGGAGCTCGCCGTCGTCAGCTCTGGCCTCCCCACGACCCAGCAACCGCACCGTTCGACGCGCGGGAGCAAGGGCTCTCCAACGAGCCCAAGCACGGCCTCGCCCGTGCCCTGTAGCGTGTTTCCGACGGCCGCCACCGTCCCGGGCCTCGCCGGCATCGAGACGCCGGCGGGATTGACCCTACTGACCAGGGGTTTGACCTCCCCTGGGTCCATGACAGGTGGACCCCGCCATCAGGTGATTAGCTTAAGCTAATCACCACCTAATCTAACCCCCTGACACTGACATGTGGGCCCTAGTGCCCCTAATCTTTAATTAAACTAAACTAAACCCCTGTTTAACCCGTGTCACTGACGTGTGGACCCCACACGTCAGGTTTGATCCGGACCAGCCCCTGTTGACCTGTGACATCAGGGTGAGGTCATGCTGACGCAATATTCCTTTTCTGGAATTTAGTTTATTTTATAATAATCAGGAAATTCCAGAAATAGCTAAAACTTCAATAAATCATAGAAATTCAACCGTAACTCCAAATGAAATAAATTATATATGAAAAATTATCAGAAAAATTCAAGGAATCCATCTGTACCATTTTCATGCATGTTAGAACAACTTATAGATGCTGTTTACCACAAATCATATTAATGGCATTTAAATATCCACATATGGAGTTTGAGTTTGAATCTTGGATTCAAACCAACTTCACTTAAACTGGTTCTAGTTGCATTAGCACAAAACACATTCATATTGCCATGTCATAGCATGCATCATATTGTGCATTGCATTGATTGTGTTCTCCCTTGTTTGCCGGTATTTGTCCCCTCTCGATAGACGTGGTTCGACGCTGAGTTCGATGACACCGATGAAGAGCTATGCTATCTTCAGAAGTGCCAGGCAAGCAAAACCCCCTTGTTCATTCCGATAAAATCCCACTCTCTCGCTCCTGCTCTCTATTACTGCATTAGGACAACAACGATTCAACTGTTACTTGCTGCGGTAGCTGAACCCCTTTATCCTTTGCATGACCTGTCATTCCACAGTAAATAGATGAAACCCACTAGCATGAGTAGGAGTCGTTTGAGCCCTGTTGTGCCTACTCATTCATGTTTGTTTGTCATGCCTGCTATTGCTTAGAGTTGAGTCAGGTCTGATTCATCGGGGATGAATCAGAGGCGTGTGAACATGTCCTACTGTGTGTGAGCTAAGTGTGTGAACACGATTTGGTAAAGGTAGCGGTGAGAGGCCATGTAGGAGTACATGGTGGGTTGTCTCATTGCAGCCATCCTCAGGAACTGAGTTCTGTGTTTGTGATCCATGATCAGTTACTACCACACATTGGGCTCCGGGCGCTCCAAGCTCTCTTGACTTATTAATCAACATGATCTCTGTCCAGGAGTTGCAACTAGTTTCTGGTGTTTGTAGGTAGTGTTAGTAGTCTACCAAGTGGCACCCGATACAGGTGGGCTTGGGACAGACTAGGCACAGTGGCACGGTGTACCAAGTGGCACCCGGATGGTGGGCTTGGGAACCCTGCACACATCGTTTGGGGCCGTGAGCGACACCCCGGCCGGTCTCCTTGCGGATGGAACCCGAATAGGCGATAAACCTGGACTAGAGACTTGTTCGGTTAGTCAGGTCGTGGCCGACTCCCTCGCCCGGCTTCCGCTTGAAGGTTGCCGAGGTACATGACGTGTACAGGGCGGTAAGTGGCGAGAGCGTGTGTGAAGAAGTACACCCCTGCAGGGTTAACATCATCTATTCGAATAGCCGGATTCCTCGGATATGGAAACGTGGACCCCTTGTACAGTTCATAGACAAGTGAAAGTGGATACTCTAAAATACGCAAGATAAGCGTGAGTGCTATGGATGGCGTTCTCGTAGGGAGACGGGAGCGGATCCATAGTGGTGTATTGATATGGTGAATATGTGGACTCGTGTGCGCCACCTCAAAAGAGTTACTTGCAGTCGTAGTTTAGGATAGCCACCGAGTCAAAGCTGGCTTGCTGCAGTTAAACTCCACCACCCCCTTTGTTGATAATGATGCATATGTAGTTAGATCTGATGTAAGTCTTGCTGGGTACATTTGTACTCACGTTGCTTAATTTATGTTTTTGCAGAGAGACTTCAGTCTCACTAGTAGTTCCACGTGGACTTCGACGTTTAGCTTGTTACCTCAGCTACGATCTTGTGCCCTCGGCAGGATCTGGTAGATAGTCAGGCTTCTCAGCCTTTTTCATTTATAGTTGTCTGTACTCAGACATGTTAAGCTTCCGCATGTGCTTTGATTTGTATGCTCTGATTGTCGGGTCATGAGACCCATGTTTGTAATATCTCGCTCCTCGGAGCCTATTGAATAAATACTTGAGTTGTAGAGTCATGTTGTGATGCCATGTTGTATTTGCACATATCGAGCATATTGTGTGTATGTTACTGAAATGCTTGGTATGTGTGGGATCTGACTATCTAGTTGTTTATCTTTAGTAGCCTCTCTTACGGGGAAATGTCTCCTAGTGTTTCCATTGAGCCATGGTAGCTTGCTACTGCTCCGGAACACTTAGGCTGGCCGGCATGTGTCCTTCTTCGTTCCTGTGTCTGTCCCTTCGGGGAAATGTCACGCATTGAGTACCAGAGCCCTGTTAGCCCGCTACAGCCCAGTTTACCGGAGTCCTGCTAGCCCAGTGCTACAGCCCGGACCCACTTGCTGATGATCGACACGTTCGATGCTGGGTCATGGATGCATGTCCCTGTAAGTCTGTGCCACTTTGGGTTTACGACTAGTCATGTCAGCCCGGGCTCCTTATCATATGGATGCTGGCGACATCATCATATACGTGAGCCAAAAGGCGCAAACGGTCCCGGGCAAAGGTAAGGCGACACCCGTGGGAATACCGTGCGTGAGGCCGCAAAGTGATATGAGGTGTTACAGGCTAGATCAATGTGACATTGAGTCGGGGTCTCTGACAGCGTTGGTATCAGAGCTTGACTGCCTGTAGGACTACCAAGCCAAACTGGTCGAAGTTGAGTCTAGAAATTCTTTAGTTATATTAGGGAATTGATTGTGGGATGGAACGTAAGGCTCTTTTTACTCCTTATACCTTATGCCCTTCTGATCTGAGTCATCTTATCTTTCCTACGGGGTTAAGGAACTAGGATTTCTCCTCTTTCTATCAGGATCACGTGTTATTAATCCGTAGACTTATAGATTGTTGGATTTAAGCCTCAGTCCAGTTCCTACTACTTCGGTATGTCTCTGATGATCTCGAAACCTTGATATTGTGCTTCTGAGTGGTTATGCCACCATTTTTGTAGCACGTCTCAAATCTTTTTGAGCATTTATAGCCGTTATGCTGTCCGAGTCATCCCAGGTTTCTAAACAATCTGATGCATTTGCAAAATCCTTTCCCTCTGGTTTCGATGTTCCTTTATGCCAGCTCAATCACACTAATTGTTGAGTTGAGGTATTCTATTGCCTTGACACTTATGTTGGAGATATTATTATGACCCTAGGTGTCTTAGGGGATCATCTAGTAATCTAGCTATGATTTGTGTCCCAGTGTGATGACCCTGGCTTTATCCCCGAAAGCATCCCGTGATGCTACTTAGTAGTAGGTATTCTATTCCTGGGTTTTGAACCCGAGATTCACTATACTTACTTCATGTTGATAGTGTTGCTAGTTCCTTTAGGAAATTAGTAACTTTTGCATTAGTCCTCGAGGTCCATGGTATTTTCCTTCTTCCAAATACTATGAAATATTTGTGGCAGTAGTTTGTTGAATCAAAAGATCACAATCGGAGTACTCTTGAGGAGTTCTCCATTCATAAATCGTGACTCTGCCAGTCCTACCTCTTTGCATGGGTTATCCGGAAGAAATATGTTGAACTTGGTTCGACATACTAATCTATGCATCCACAACTCAGAAAATCGTATGTTCCTTGGAGTTGTCCCTTTTTAGTTGTTTTCTGGCCCTCGTCTATCAATTGATAGTCAAGAGTATGTGTGCAATCGTTCATCGATGCCTATTATTCTTGTGGTCCGTCAAGCCATTCTATTCCAGAATGACTAGGAGAAACAAACTCCAGTACCTTATCCATTTCCAGGATTGGGTCAAAGAAGTTGTGCTCTGCAGATCAAATTGCTAATCCAGCTTTTGTTCTATTCTACCCTGAAGTATTACCCTCTTTATGTCAAGAAAGTCATAGGAATTACACATCATCTTATGAATTCTTGGTGCAGTGATACTTCTCGCCATCATTAGTCATTCCTCGGTCTTCGTGTTGATGCAACCGGAATACCGACAAATGAATTGTGATGTGTGAAATCAATACTCCTAGCAACTTGATGCTGGTAGTTAAAGGACGATAACCTCATTCTTAGCGTGTTGATTATTGAATCGTCACCCAAAGACTGATTGTGCTACCTAGTCCCTATTTCTGGTGCACTGTTCGACCCATGAGTTAGGAATTATGTCAAATCCTCGCTCATTTGATCATATCATCTTGCCTTGAAAAGCAAGATTGTTCTCGAGCTTAGTAACATATCAGTGGTTCATGATTTTCCGAATATCTTCTCGAAAGTATCACCAGGTCGTCACCTGATCGCTATGATTGAGTTCATGAAACAAGTTGGTTTATTTCTGTAAACCACCCTTTCTTCAAGAATCCATGTTGGATACCCCTGATGCTAGTTGGTTAAGCCGAACAACAACTTGGAGAGTTGGAAGATAAAAGCTTGCCTAACTTAGTTCGTTCCAAAGGGATATTCTTGTGTAGTGTGTGCTGAAGAAAGATGATATCCTCATCGATTGGTCCCTGTGATCAGTTGCTGGACCTATTGTCTTATCAATCTTTGATTTGAGTATGAGCTATCGTCAAATCAAATCAGAACCAACGATATCCGTAATGTTGTCTTACTCGTGGTTTTCCTCGAGCATGCACCATTATATTCTTTGGTCTGACCAATGCTATCACCGTGTTCACTTAACTATGGAAATCCTCTTATATGGAAACCTGGATGAATTGTTGTGGAGTCCATTGACAACATCCTTATCTCCTCCATGATTTTGTTGAACATTAAGCTAGTGTTGGAAACTTGTATAAGCATTTTCTTCATGCCCCGTTCATGAAGTGTATGTTGGATGAAAGAAGTGACTTCCTTTGATTTACGTGCATTTGATGTAAGTTGCCGCCGTGAATTCGAGAAAGTTTGTTTTGCTCCTCTAGAATCATCCCAAGTTGGTCATGCATATGTGCGAAGTATTCTATGGTTTGGTAGGTTGGCCGCCTCCATTCTATATGTGTTCCTAGCACACCAAGCCACTGATTGACTTGTTCTAGGTAAAGAAGTCTAATTTAAGTGCACAAGACCTCGATATCCTCGATGATGGTTTCCCCCCTGAACTCGGTAGTGTTTTATTATAAGACTACCATGTGTTCATGTTTGTCTGTGACAGCCTGTTCACACGTGTGTAGCAGAACCAGCTCATGTTTTGGAGCTTGCTATCGTAGTTCATTTCCCGAGAATCTCGCAACGTCATCTCGTCGATTTGTGTTGCAAACTTTCGTTTTTCTTCCTAGACTCGATGAGTCTGGAATATCCTGACACCAACCAGATCTGAATCTCAGGCAGATATGATGGTTTGGAACACTTCCCAAGAACTATAATATCGGTCCCTCGGAAACCGGTAAAGTGGATGTCGTGGCCAACACACCCAGCCGGAAGACCTGTTATTATAATATCTTGATTGAGGAACTTGGCCACCTCCCCATAGGGATTTCGTAGGATTTACTTCCTAGTTGCCCCTATGGATTTCTGTGTTCCGAAGTCCGACCTTTTACTTGATGTTCTAGATATCAAACCATATCTATGAATGGGTTACACTAGCACATCAAGGAGAACATTAGAAGCGGAGTGCTAAATGTCTCTCGGTCGATCATCCAGATTTCGTCCCCTTGGCCTTGTTAAGGTGAAATCTGAGAAGGTGTTATCTTCCTTTGCATCTGCATCCTCCATCACCATTCATCATGGTAGTAAGTTGTGTTACCGGAACCTTGACACGGATGTTGGTAAAACCTTGATGATTGTGGAAATGCTCAAGTTTTTGAGAGCACGCACAAGCGCTACGTGTTATCTTCGGCACTAACTGGGTTTGCTCTCAGTTTCCTCGGCAATGCTATGACCTTTTCAAACAGTGAATTCACTCTCTATTGTTGGGTTCTTCCCCAGTTACCAGAATCATTCCCAGCATTTGCATTTTGTTCCCAGCTTGCACCGCCAATGTGCCATTCTACCATGGGTCTCTTCCATTTCCGGTGATAAGCAAAAATCATCCATTGCGTTGTCTTCAACAAGGTAGTCCACATCTTCCAAGTTCGAGTATGCCATTCTACCGACCCCCGCCAATCGATTGCTGTGATTTGCCTTAGGCTGTTATAGAGAGTCTCAATGATCTCTATATCAAAGGTAATTCTTTTTGCCACTTAAGGTAATAATCTACGAATCACCCTCCTCCAGGATGTTTCGTCGTGGTATCATGGCCACTCAACTCCTCGCTACGTGACAATCGTTTACCACCTTTTTAAGTGTGGGATTGTTGGCTACCTAGTGAACCCTCGTCATCTGTTCCACTCCATCTCTCTAGAGGTGTGCTTCGTCTCTCAGCTCGAGAGATGTTGCTATGTCACATTCCGTGAGTTAATCTTGAGTTGTTCGACCTTCGAGAAGACCGATTCTTCTAGAGTCTCCTTCTCCCCTCAATGTCATAACAACCGGAGTTCTCAGAGCAAGACTTCAAGACAAAGATGGTGATTGAGTCAACGTTCATTGAAGTGCAACCTGGATCGTGAAGATTATACTAGTTTGCGTTCCCCCTTCATCTTACCCTACGCTTGAATCTCGGGACGAGATTTTTTGTTTAGTGGGGGTGAGTTGTCACATCCCTAGCTGCTGGTAGTGCTCTAGGCTTGCTTCCATCTGTGCATCATGTTTAAATTTTTGAAACTTGAACTGAGGAAAATTGGAAGCCTCAAAATCCTAAATAAAAGAAGGGCAAAAACCCTAAAATCTCATTCATTGTTCCAAAATGTTCTTCTTAAATGTTTGATAATTTTTGGCAAGGGTTCTGGTCCCAACCAAAATATTGAACATTTTTAAGGATTTATTTTTGGGACTTTGAATTTAAATCATTAGCTATTTGAATTTGAATTATATTCATATAATTAGAATATAATTTAAAATACCCCTGAAATATTTTATGAGCTTTTGGAAAAGTCCATCTAGCAAAATAAAAATATTCAGAGGAGTTTTTGGCATTGTTTGAATTTGTTTAAATTCAAAACAATAGCAAAAGATATTAAATAAAACAAAACAGAAGAAAAAAATAAAAAGAGCAAAAGCCTACCTGGCGCTCACCTGGTAGCCAAACCGGCCCAGCACTGCAGCTGGCCGGCCCAGCCCGCCACCGCTACCCCCCTGTCGCCTTCCTCCTTTGCCAGGAGGACGCGCACGCGCCCGGCGCGCGCGGCCACGCGCCCCGGCCACCTCCTGCTTCCCCGGCCCCTCCTCGACGACGCCACGGAGCGCCACGCAGCCCCTGGCTCTCTCTCACTCTCTCCCTCGCCTCATCCTCTCCTCTGCTCTCTCTCCCTCTCTGCCCGAGCGGAGCTCGTCGCCACCGACGCCGTTCACCGCGGCCACAGCCACCCCTCGCTCCCTCTCCACACCCCTGAGCTCCGTCCCGACCCCATGGAGCTGCACACCGACGCACGCGACCAAAGGAGGCCCCAGTCGACCGGAGCGTCGTTGTCTTCATCTCCGGTGCCCGGAGATCGCCGCCGTAAATTCGCGTCGTCCAGAGCTTCCCCGACCTCGTCGTCGACTCTGCTAGTCCCTACGTGAGCCACTCTTCTTTTTCCCCTTGGAATCCCCGTCGTTCCCCTCCCCTAGCTAGCTTCCCCACCTCCGCCGAGGCTCGCCGCCGCCATGGTCAACGAGCTCCGTGCTCGTGAGCTCGGCCGCTCACCCAAGCATCACCAGCGTGCTCACCGCGCTCCTGCGAACCCGAAACACCCACGGGTGCTCCCTGCCATGCCCTATAGCGCCATCTCCGCTGTTGCCCGAGCTCCGGCCGCCGCTTTGGAGCTCGCCGTCGTCAGCTCTGGCCTCCCCACGACCAAGAAACCGCACCATTCGACACGCGGGAGCAAGGGCTCTCCAACGAGCCCAAGCACGGCCTCGCCCGTGCCCTGTAGCGTGTTTCCGACGGCCGCCACCGTCCCGGGCCTCGCCGGCGTCGAGACGCCGGCGGGATTGACCCTACTGACCAGGGGTTTGACCTCCCCTGGGTCCATGACAGGTGGACCCTGCCATCAGGTGATTAGCTTAAGCTAATCACCACCTAATCTAACCCCCTGACACTGACATGTGGGCCCTAGTGCCCCTAATCTTTAATTAAACTAAACTAAACCCATGTTTAACCCGTGTCACTGACGTGTGGACCCCACACGTCAGGTTTGACCCAGACCAGCCCCTGTTGACTTGTGACGTCAGGGTGAGGTCATGCTGACGCAATATTCCTTTTCTGGAATTTAGTTTATTTTATAATAATCAGGAAATTCCAGAAATAGCTAAAACTTCAATAAATCATAGAAATTCAACCGTAACTCCAAATGAAATAAATTATATATGAAAAAATTATCAGAAAAATTCAAGGAATCCATCTGTACCATTTTCATGCATGTTAGAACAACTTATAGATGCTGTTTACCACAAATCATATTAATGGCATTTAAATATCCACATATGGAGTTTGAGTTTGAATCTTGGATTCAAACCAACTTCACTTAAACTGGTTCTAGTTGCATTAGCACAAAACACATTCATATTGCCATGTCATAGCATGCATCATATTGTGCATTGCATTGATTGTGTTCTCCCTTGTTTGCCGGTATTTGTCCCCTCTCGATGGACGTGGTTCGACGATGAGTTCGATGACACCGATGAAGAGCTATGCTATCTTCAGAAGTGCCAGGCAAGCAAAACCCCCTTGTTCATTCCGATAAAATCCCACTCTCTCGCTCCTGCTCTCTATTACTGCATTAGGACAACAACGATTCAACTGTTACTTGCTGCGGTAGCTGAACCCCTTTATCCTTTGCATGACGTGTCATTCCACAGTAAATAGATGAAACCCACTAGCATGAGTAGGAGTTGTTTGAGCCCTGTTGTGCCTACTCATTCATGTTTGTTTGTCGTGCCTGCTATTGCTTAGAGTTGAGTCAGGTCTGATTCATCGGGGATGAATCAGAGGCGTGTGAACATGTCCTACTGTGTGTGAGCAAAGTGTGTGAACACGATTTGGTAAAGGTAGCGGTGAGAGGCCATGTAGGAGTACATGGTGGGTTGTCTCATTGCAGCCGTCCTCAGGAACTGAGTTCTGTGTTTGTGATCCATGATCAGTTACTACCACACATTGGGCTCCGGGCGCTCCAAGCTCTCTCGACTTATTAATCAACATGATCTCTGTCCAGGAGTTGCAACTAGTTTCTGGTGTTTGTAGGTAGTGTTAGTAGTCTACCAAGTGGCACCCGGTACAGGTGGGCTTGGGACAGACTAGGCACAGTGGCACGGTGTACCAAGTGGCACCCGGATGGTGGGCTTGGGAACCCTGCACACATCATTTGGGGCCGTGAGCGACACCCCGGCCGGATCTCCTTGCGGATGGAACCCGAATAGGCGATAAACCTGGACTAGAGACTTGTTCGGTTAGTCAGGTCATGGCCGACTCCCTCGCCCGGCTTCCGCTTGAAGGTTGCCGAGGTACATGACGTGTACAGGGCGGTAAGTGGCGAGAGCGTGTGTGAAGAAGTACACCCCTGCAGGGTTAACATCATCTATTCGAATAGCCGGATTCCTCGGATATGGAAACGTGGACCCCTTGTACAGTTCATAGACAAGTGAAAGTGGATACTCTAAAATACGCAAGATAAGCTTGAGTGCTATGGATGGCGTTCTCGTAGGGAGACGGGAGCGGATCCATAGTGGTGTATTGATATGGTGAATATGTCGACTCGTGTGCGCCACCTCAAAAGAGTTACTTGCAGTCGTAGTTTAGGATAGCCACCGAGTCAAAGCTGGCTTGCTGGAGTTAAACTCCACCACCCCCTTTGTTGATAATGATGCATATGTAGTTAGATCTGATGTAAGTCTTGCTGGGTACATTTGTACTCACGTTGCTTAATTTATGTTTTTGCAGAGAGACTTCAGTATCACTAGTAGTTCCACGTGGACTTCGACTTTTAGCTTGTTACCTCAGCTACGATCTTGTGCCCTCGGCAGGATCTGGTAGATAGTCAGGCTTCTCAGCCTTTTTCATTTATAGTTGTCTGTACTCAGACATGTTAAGCTTCCGCATGTGCTTTGATTTGTATGCTCTGATTGTCGAGTCATGAGACCCATGTTTGTAATATCTCGCTCCTCGGAGCCTATTGAATAAATACTTGAGTTGTAGAGTCATGTTGTGATGCCATGTTGTATTTGCACATATCGAGCATATTGTGTGTATGTTACTGAAATGCTTGGTATGTGTGGGATCTGACTATCTAGTTGGTTATCTTTAGTAGCCTCTCTTACGGGGAAATGTCTCATAGTGTTTCCATTGAGCCATGGTAGCTTGCTACTGCTCCGGAACACTTAGGCTGGCCGGCATGTGTCCTTCTTCGTTCCTGTGTCTGTCCCTTCGGGGAAATGTCACGCATTGAGTACCAGAGCCCTGTTAGCCCGCTACAGCCCAGTTTACCGGAGTCCTGCTAGCCCAGTGCTATAGCCCGGACCCACTTGCTGATGACTGACATGTTCGATGCTGGGTCATGGATGCCTGTCCCTGTAAGTCTGTGCCACTTTGGGTTTACGACTAGTCATGTCAGCCCGGGCTCCTTATCATATGGATGCTAGCGACATCATCATATACGTGAGCCAAAAGGCGCAAACGGTCCCGGGAAAAGGTAAGGCGACACCCGTGGGAATACCGTGCGTGAGGCCGCAAAGTGATATGAGGTGTTACAGGCTAGATCGATGTGACATTGAGTCGGGGTCTCTGACATTATGGATATGGAACGCAAAATACCAAAAAAATTAGGTGTACTTGCTACTCATGAAGATGGGGTAACTCCTAAAACCCTCGATTCTCATTATGTGAAAGATATTATGTACTACTTTGATAATCCTGAGAAAACCCCATTCAACTTTATAATGGGAGACACGTTGGATCAACGTGAATACTTTAGGAATTATCGCTCGACACAAAAAGGGAAACTATTACGGATCAATTTATTATGTTGCGTTGGTATGCCCGGGATCTATGCTTTAGATATGATATTACTTGTTGCTCTAGGATGAAGGCTCGACACCTTCCCTTTTCATGCAAATCTAATGATAATGAAACCGTAGCTTATTATGCTAATGGTATATATGATTACTATGATGTTGAACAAATAGAAGAATTTGTTGCTTTTAAGGCTGCTTATGAAATTGAATCATTGTTTTAAAAGTATGAAGATTTTGATGATGATGGTGTTTATAGGCCTAAAAATCTTGTTATACTTAGATATTGCTATGAAAATTATGAATACAATTACTATATTAATGCATTTATTAAGGAAGTCTCCGCTGTCCAAGAAGAGATTAATATTTTGCAGGAAGCTATGGAAGAAGAAATTGATGAAAATGGGAGCTCATTGGATGAAAAAGATGATGAGGAGAGCGAAGAACAAAAGGAGGAAGAGCGGATTAGCTACCCGCACCCACCTTCTAATGAGAGTAACTCTTCAACTCATACATTGTTTAATTCCCCTTCGTGCTTACCGAAGGATGATTGCTATGATGATTGGTATGATCCCGTTGATTCTCTTGAAATATCCCTTTTTGATGATGCTTGCTATGCTTGTGGCCAAGATGCCAATATGAATTATGCTTATGGAGATGAACTTAGTATAGTTCCTTATGTTAAACATAAAATTGTTGCTATTGCACCCACGCATGATAGTCCTATTATCTTTTTGAATTCTCTCGACTACACTATATCGGAGAAATTTGCGCTTAGTAAGGATTATATTGATGGGTTGCCTTTTACCATTGCATACGATGATTTTGATGAATGTAATATGCATGTTCTTGCTGCTCCTACTTGCAATTATTATGAGAGAGGAACTATGTCTCAACCTCTCTATGTTTCCAACACGATAGAATTGCAAGAAACTGCTTATACTATGCATTGGCCTTTACTTGGTGTGCATGAATTGTTCTTTTATGACATGCCGATGCATAGGAAGAGAGTTAGACTTCATTATTGCTTGATATATGTTACTTTGTGCTCACTACTAAATTACAAATCATTGTTAATTAAAATTGGCTTTGATATACCTTGGGATCCGGGTGGATCCATTACTTGAGCACTAAATGCCTAGCTTAATGGCTTTAAAGAAAGCGCTGCCAGGGAGACAACCCGGAAGTTTTAGAGAGTCATTTATTTATGTTGAGTGCTTTCTTATAGTTTAAAAAATAAATAAAGAGGGGAACCTAAAAACTTTTCAAAAAGGAAAGTGAAAGTGAGAAAGACAAGCATTGTTGAAGTGGGAGCTAGCCTTGAACTTTGTTCATGCTCACGGAAACTTTGTGAATCTTGATTACAGAAACTTTTCAAAAAAAATAATTATCCCCTTGTATAATTCCATTGTATTATAAAAATAATGTGCCAAGGTTTGCCTTTAGGATGTTTACAATGCTTGTTGGTTTGTACGGTGCAGGACAGAAACTTTGGCTGTAGTGCGCGATTTTACAATTTTAACTGGAACGTCAAATGGTTCTGAATCCTTTTGCACTCTATTTCCATACAACTTGTTAACTTTTCCTAATTGTGGTAGAATTTTTGGGATACAAGAAGTATGGTGGATGTTCAGATTTCTACAGACTGTTCTGTTTTTGACAGATTCTGTTTTTGATGCATAGTTTGCTTGTTTTGATGAATCTATCAATTTGTATCAGTGGATTAAGCCATGGAAAAGCTATATTACAGTAGACACAATGCAAAAATAAAATATGAATTGGTTTGCAAGAGTACTTAGAGTGGTGATTTGCTTTATTATACTAACAGATCTTACCGAGTTTTCTGTTGAAGTTTTGTGTGGATGTAGTGTCTAATCGAGGATGTCTCGATATGAGGAAAAGGAAGAGAGGCAAGAGCTCAAGCTTGGGGATTGCCTAGGCTCCCCAAGTAAATATTCAAGGAGACTCAAGCGTCTAAGCTTGGGGATGCCCCGGAAGGCATCCCCTCTTTCTTCAACAAGTATCGGTATATTTTTGAATTCATTTCGTTCATGCATTATGTGCAAGTCTTGGAGCGTCTTTTGCATTTAGTTTTCACCTCTATTTTATGCACCATGCTGGTATGAGATAGTCCTTGGTTGATTTATAGACTGCTCATTGCACTTCACTTAAATCTTTTGAGTATGGCTTTATAGAATGCTTCATGTGCTTCACTTCTATCATTTGAAGTTGGAATTGCCTGTTTCTCTTCATATAGACAACCGCCATTTGCAGAATGCTCTTTTGCTTCACTTATATTTGTTAGAGCATGGGCATATCTTTTGTAGAAAGAATTAAACTCTCTTGCTTCACTTACATCTATTTAGAGAGATGACAGGAATTGGTCAATCACATGGTTAGTCATAAAATCCTACATAAACTTGTGGATCACTGAATATGATATGTTTGATTCCTTGCAATAGTTTTGCGATATAAAGGTGGTGATATTAGAGTCGTGCTAGTTGAGTAATTGTGAAATTGAGAAATACTTGTGTTGAGGTTTGCAAGTCCCGTAGCATGCACGTGTGGTGAACCATTATGTAACAAAGTTGGAGCATGAGGTGTTCTTTGATTGTCTTCCTTATGAGTGGCAGTCGGGGACGAGCGATGGTCTTTTCCTACCAACCTATCCCTCTTGGGGCATGCGTAGAGTAATTTGCTTTGAGGGCTAAGTATACTTTTGCAATAAGTATATGAGTTCTTTTTGACTAATGTGAGTCCATGGATATACGCACACTCATCCTTCCACTTTGCTAGCCTCTATTGTGCCGTGCAACTTTCGCCGGTATCATGAACCCATTATTTACCTTCCTCAAAATAGCCACCATACCTAACTATTATGGCATTTACATAGCCATTCCGAGATATATTGCCATGAAACTTCCATCATCATATACATTACTTGAGCATTCATTGTCATATTGCTTTGCATGATCATAAGATAGCTAGCATGATGTATTCATGGCTTGTTTTTTTTATGTCATTGATATGCTAGATCATTGCACATCCCGATACACCGCCGGAAGCATTCATGTAGAGTCATATCTTTGTTCTAGATATTGAGTTGTAAGTAAATAAAAGTGTGATGATCATCATTATTAGAGCATTGCCCCAGTGAGGAAAGGATGAAGGAGACTATGATTCCCCCACAAGTCGGGATGAGACTCTGGACATTATTTAAAATAAAAGAGGCCAAAGAAGCCCAAATAAAAAAAAGAGACCAAAGAAGCCCACAAAAAAGAAAGAAAAAAATATATATATAAAAAAAATGAAAAACAAAAAGAAAAAAATGAGAGAAAAAGAGAGAAGGGGCAATGTTACTATCCTTTTACCACAGTTGTGCTTCAGAGTAGCACCATGTTCTTCATAGAAGAGAGAGTCTCCTATGCTTTCACTTTCATACACTAGTGGGAATTTTCATTACAGAACTTGGCTTGTATATTCCGATGATGGGCTTCCTCAAATGCCCGAGGTCTTCATGAGAAAGCAAGTTGGATGCACACCCACTTAGTTTCTAGTTTGACCTTTCATACACTTATAGCTCTTAGTGCATCCGTTGCATGGCAATCCCTACTCACTCACATTGATATCTATTGATGGGCATCTCCATAGCCCGTTGATACGCCTAGTTGATGTGAGACTATCTTCTCCCTTTTTGTCCTCACAACCACCACCATATACCACCATAGTGCTATGTCCATGGCTTGCGCTCATGTATTGCGTAAGAGTTGAAAAAGCTGAAGCGCGTTAAAAAGTATGAACCAATTGCTCGGCTCGCCATCAGGGTTGTGCATGATGGGAGCATTTTGTGTGGCGAAGATGGAGCATAGCCAGACTATATGATTTTGTAGGGATGAGCTTTCTTTGGCCATGTTATTTCGATAAGACATAATTGCTTGGTTGGTATGCTTGAAGTATTATTGCTTTTATGTCAAATGATAGACTATTGCTTTGAATCACTTGTGTCTTAATATTCATGCCATGATTAGACATATGATCAAGATTATGCTAGGTAGCATTCCACATCAAAAAATATCTTTTTTATCATTTACCTACTCAAGGACGACCAGGAATTAAGCTTGGGGATGCTGATACGTCTCTGTCGTATCTATAATTTTTGATTGGTCCATGCCAATATTATTCAACTTTCATATACTTTTGGCAACCTTTTATACTATTTTTTGGGACTAACATATTGATCCAGTGCCCAGTGCCAGTTCCTGTTTGTTGCATGTTTTATGTTTCGCAGAAACTCGATATGAAACAGAATCCAAACGGGATAAAAACGGATGGAGAATTATTTTGGAATATTTGTGATTTTTGGGAGGAAGAATCAACGCGAAACGGTGCCTGAGGTGGCCACGAGAGTGGCCCATGCCACCCCTCTAGGGGGGCGTGCTCCCCTATCTCATGGGCCACCCGTAAGGCAATTGATGCCCTTCTTTGGCCGCAAGAAAGCTAATTTTTGGAAAACAATCTGGGCGAAGGTTTCAGTCCAATCGTAGTTACGGATCTCCAGATATAAAGGAAACAGTGCGAGGGCAGAATTCCAGAACGCAGAAACAGAGAGATAGATCAAATCTCGGAGGGGCTCTCGCCCCTCCCAAGCCATGGGAGTCAAGGACCAGAGGGGAAACCCTTCTCCCATCTAGGGAGAAGGTCAAGGAAGAAGAAGAAGAAGGGGGGCTCTCTCCCCCTTGCTTCTGGTGGCGCCAGAACGCTGCCGGGGGCCATCATGATCACCGCGATCTTCACCAACACCTCCACCATCTTCACCAACATCTCCATCACCTCCACCCTTCTATATTCAGCAGTCCACTCTCCCGCAACCCGCTATACCCTCTACTTGAACATGGTGCTTTATGCTTCATATTATTATCCAATGATGTGTTGCCATCCTATGATGTCTGAGTAGATTTTCGTCGTCCTATTGGTGGTTGATGAATTGCTATGATTGATTTAATTTGCTTGTGGATATGTTGCTGTCCTTTGGTGCCCATCATATGAGCGGGCGCGTGGATTACACCATAGGGTTAGTTGTATGTTGATAGGACTATGTATTGGAGGGCAAGAGTGACAGAAGCTTCAGACTAGCATAGAAATTGATGCATACGGGATTGAAGGGGGACCAATATATCTTAATGCTATGGTTGGGTTTTACCTTAATGAACGTTAGTAGTTGCGGACTGCTTGCTAATAGTTCCAATCATAATTGCATAGAATTCCAAGTCAGGGATGACATGCTAGCAATGGCCTCTCCCACATGATACTTGCTATCGGTCTAGTAACATAGTCAATTGCTTAGGGACAATTTCAAAACTCCTACCACCACTTTTCCAAACTCGCTATATTTACTTTATTGCATCTTTATCTAAACAGCCCCTACTTTTTATTTACTTGTTCTTTATTATCTTGCAAACCTATCCTACAACACCTGCAAAGTACTTCTAGTTTCATACTTGTTCTAGGTAAAGCGAACGTCAAGCGTGCATAGAGTTGTATCAGTGGCCGATAGGACTTGAGAGAGTATTTCTTCTACCTTTAGCTCCTCGTTGGGTTCGACACTCTTACTTATCGAAAGACTCTACAACTATCCCGTATACTTGCGGGTTATCACTCACCAGCTTGTTGAGGAGAGGAGCCGTAGCCTGCTCTGGCGCGCGTTTTCCCGCGTCTTTAGCCATCTTCAGAACACCTACCCCGACCTTGACTTTGACGCCGTCATCGCCCCAGTGCCCGAGGCCATCCGGGGCAACCTGGCGCGGTGGGTGGAGGATAACGTGTATGTGCTTGTTTGAGCCTTTGTTTCCGATGACGACGGGGTGGTAGTTGCGGCAGACGAAGGCGACGTGGTCGACGATGGTGACGGCGGTGCTGATGATGGTGATGGCGATGCCAATGACAGCGACAGCGACGCCAGTGATGCATCTGGAGGTGACCCGGGGGACGCGGTGAGTGATATGTCTGACTAATCCCGTGTTTCCCTGCTGTTTATCCTGCATACAGAAGCTCGAGCATGCCCCCAAAGGTTGTAAGAGCATTTTGGGAGGGGACGCCCCTCATGTAAAAAGTTTGCCGTCTCTATGCTGCTAGGGCTAAGCTGAATATGTGCTTCTATGAGCCTACGGGCCCTGTCGCGAGCTTGCTGTTGTAATTTACCTTTAGCCACGACAAGTCCTGAACCGACTCAAGAGGTCGTGAGTTTCCGAGGATCCCCTGAGGGACCTGCCGACCCGGTCGAGAGGGCCTCGTGAGAGCAAGTGCCGGTCGTAGTATGGTATGCGTTCAGCGTACGTGTGCTTGGCCCAGCCCCGCCCACGAGGGGCTTGTGAGGGGGAGGCAGCCGGTGCGAACTCCAAATTAAGGCAAGAACCAGAACGCAAGAAATCACATGAACTAGAAAAGTCACCCTCCCTGCGCACACAAATGAAAATTCAACTCCAACTTAAATCCAAAGCAAGGAAGCCCGACTATAGAAAGGGGGTCAAAAAGCAAATGGCCGCGTCCGACGCCTAGTCTAGTATTCATGTCTTCTCACCAGCGCGAAGCTAAGTGCTGCCACTGGGCATGGGAGGGAGCCCCCAAGGCCCAAGGGCGGCACTCCTGAGGCTCCGGGGCGTGTACAGCCCCACTCATAATTATGTGAGAGTGTCACGGGCGGCGAGCTTCGCAGGCGTGAGCCTTACTTAATATCGATAGACGAGGGGCCCGCCTTGCGCCACCCTCGACCACCATTTGCGGCGACCGGAAACCAGGACGACGCCAAGGGGAAAAGGGGACGCCAGCGGCGCCCTCGGCAACCATGGGTCCTCTACCAGGGGTAGGCTTTGCAACACCTCCCCAGCAGAGGGCCTACATCTGGGGACGCCTTGCTCCATGCGCCGTGGGGAGGGGCCTTGCTCCCGGCCCCTCTCCTGCAGCCCCTAGTGCGCTCCTCCTAGTGGAAGGGAGGCTCCCGAGCTGGGGCAGCCGTCCACTGCTGTGACCTGACCCTCCCGCGACACATGGTTAGCATAAGTTGGCTCCAGAGAAATTAGTGGTACCCGGTAGCTGCTGTTGTCGGCGCGGTTGGTGAGTCTACCTTGAGGCTCCTGGAAGGGCTCGGCTTCCGGTGTCTCTTCCTCCTAGCCTGGCCCGAGGAACGTGCCAGGGTCGTCTTCCAACGCGTACTCCCGATCCTCGAATACTTCGTCGTAGTGCCACACACTCCATGTTGCCCGGCCTAGCACACCGACTTAAGGATGGTGGGGCTGTGGCCCGCCCGGGCCGTTGGTGGCAACACGCATGCCCTCATTCATCGAAGGTGGTGCGGGTGCGACCTGGCGTGCAGCACCGATGGTTGAGCTGGTGTCGATGAAGCCTTGGGGCGTGCATGGGGGCACGTGGACCCGACGAGGTCCGTCGCGTGATCCGGCCGAGGCCAGGGGTGCAAGCTAGAAGCAGAAAGGCGGTGCCCCCGAGGCCGCGACATCCAGGAGCTCATCAACGCGCTCCAGCAACGCATCCCGACCGCTCTCCATCAACCTGCATTGCAACAGCTCCCGGGCCACAGTGAGCGCGGCTCTCATGTTTGCTTGTTCCCGTTGGGCGTGCGGCGCCGTGGCCGCGGTGTGGCTTGAGGCCCTTGCGGCTGCTTGCACCTGCTGTGGAGTAAGGGTGGGTGGTGTGTGACCGCGCCGCCCGTGCCCCACGGCGTTCGGCGGTGCGCGGGCTGCCTGGGGCATGAGGTTGAGGCCTTCTTGGGCAGGCAGCATGGCCCAGGCTGGCCAGGCTGCCCAGCGGTCGGTGCTAGTCATCGGGTCGCCAGACATTGGACTCGCAGAGCGACGGCGGTTTAACCGGCGGAAGGAAAGCTCCGGCGCACCCCTACCCGGCGTGTCAAATGTGGGATTTAGGGTTCCGGCAAAACCCTTGAAGTTCAAACACTGGGGTGTGCATGAAGATTTCCCCCTACCGAATCTCGCCCTCAGCCTCGCCGCGATCTCTAAGCTTAGCTCTATGAACTCACAACACAAGAGACACAAGGTTTATACTGGTTCGGGCCACCGTTGTGGTGTAATACCCTACTCCAGTGTGGTGGTGGTGGATTGCCTCTTGGGCTGATGATGAACAGTTACAGGGGAAGAACAGCCTCCCGAGGAGAGGTGTTCTTGTGCTCGTTGGATGTGTGTGGGTGAGGATTGCTCAAGATGAGTGGAGGTCGAGATGAGTTCCCGATCCGTTCACCCTTTTCTACTGTGGTGTTTAGTCCTATATTTAGAGGCCCTGGTCCTCTCCCTAAATATTGAGCGGGGAGGGATCCAACAACAGCCAATTTGAAAGGGGACAACTAGTACAAGCTATCCTGACCAAAGGTGGTCTTCACATGTCAAAGGCACCGATGGTGACACCGTCTTGGGCTCCACGATGACCTCCATCCTGCCATCCTGCTGGTTTTGGTCTTGTTGCACCGATATGGAAACCATTGCCTGATACCTCGGTACTTCACGCATGCGCTTGCTCCCTTAGCACCAAAGGGGAAACGACGACACTGCACTGGCGCTCGCCTGGCGCCCGCCTGGCCTTGGTCGTCATGGCTTGCGTCACGGGAACCTCACGGGGTGCCCCTTGTCTTGATCTCTCCGCCCCCTCGCGAGCCTGCCTGGTGAGGCCGCTCCTGAGGAGGCCTTGTGTCGTCCACCTCACGAGGCTTGGCCCCTCGCGAGGGTCTGGAGTGTTGGCTGACGAAGACGGGCCATATTGGGCCGTTGGTGGAGCCACGCCGTGGGCCGCAGGCAGGCAAGTCTGGGGAACCCCGTTCCCAGAACACCAACACAAACGAACTACACGATCTTGTGCTATTCTTAGGATTGGGTCTTGTCCATCACATCATTCTCCTAATGATGTGATCCCGTTATCAATGACATCCAATGTCCATGGTCAGGAAACCACAACCATCTATTGATCAACGATCTAGTCAACTAGGGGGTCACTAGGGACATGTTGTGGTCTATGTATTCACACATGTATTATGGTTTTCGGTTAATACAATTATAGCATGAACAATAGACAATTATCATGAACAAGGAAATATAATAATAACCATTTTATTATTGCCTCTAGGGCATATTTCCAACAATCTCCTACTTGCACTAGAGTCAATAATCTAGTTACATTGTGATGAATCGAACACCCATATAGTTCTAGTGTTGATCATGTTTTGCTCATGGAAGAGGTTTAGTCAATGGATCTGCAACATTCAGATCCATATGTACTTTGCAAATATCTATGTCTCCATCTTGAATATATTCACCAATGTATTTGAAGTGGCGCTTGATGTTCTTGGTCTTCTTGTGAAACCTGGGCTCCTTGGCAATGGCAATAGCTCCAGTGTTGTCATAGAAGAGAGTCATCGGGCCCGACGCATTGGGAATCACTCCTAGGTCAGTGATAAACTCCTTCATCCAGACTCCTTCCTCCAGTGCTTCCGAAGCAGATATGTACTCCGCTTCACATGTAGATCCCGCCACAACGCTTTGCTTGCAACTACACCAGCTGATTGCCCCACCATACAAAATATACACGCATCCGGTTTGTGTCTTGGTGTCATCCAGATCTGTGTCAAAGCTAGCATCGACGTAACCCCGTACGACCAGTGAGGGAGTCCTGGATTATGGGGTCCTCGGGCGTCCGTGCTACGTGACATGGGCCGGATTGGTGGGTCATGAAGATACAGAATAGAAGGCTTCCCCCCGAGTCTGGATGTGACTCTCCTTTGTGTGGATGGCAAGCTTGGCATTCGGATATGAAGATTCCTTTCTGTGTAAACCGACTCTGTACAACCCTATCCCCCTCCGATGTCTATATAAATGGAGGGTTTAGTCCGTAGAGGCAATCATAATCATACAATCTAGACATATAGGGTTTGGCCATTACGATCTCGAGGTAGATCAACTCTTGTAACCCCTATACTTATCAAAGTCAATCAAGCAGGAAGTAGGGTATTACCTCCGTTAAGAGGGCCCGAACCTGGGTAAACATCATGTCCCCCGCCTCCTGCTACCTTTGATCCTTAGATGCACAGTTCGGGACCCCCTACCAGAGATCCGCCAGTTTTGACACCGACATTGGTGCTTCCATTGAGAGTTCCTCTGTGCTATCAACAAAAGGTTCGATGGCTCGTTCGATCATCTACAATGATGCTGTTCTGGGGAAGAACTCCACCCCCCCCCCCCGGCCAGATTTTTGTATTCGGCGGCTTCCACTGCGTGCCAACTCGAATGGCCATCTCAAGCAGATCGACAGCTACGCCCCTGGTCATCAGATCAGTTTTGGGAACCTAAACTATGTCGCTCTGATATCAGAGGAGACTTGATCTTCGAAGGGTTCGCGGCCCCGATCGCTGCTCTGGCCCTAGATCCAGAGCAGGCTATCAGGTCCGAAGACGTGAGTTTAGAGCCTGCCGGACTCTCTGCAATTATGGAACTTTCTATCGGAGATCTAGAGGGGACGGCGTCATCAGCAGACCCAAAGACGAACCGAACTCCCCTTGACACTACAAGAAAAAAAATACACTTCCGTGATGATACGTGTTTGTCACAATAGGTCGCGTTTTTTGTCATGCATGTACATCCATGACGATTTTATGACAGAATCAAGATAGTCATACATGTGCTATCGTAGAAGTGTTCCATGACATGACCAAAATTATCATCACGGAAGTGTCCACTTCCATGACGATAAATTGCGTGTCACAGAAGTGCTTTCATCAAGGGTGACCGACATGTGGCATCCACCATAATGGAACACCGTTAAGCTATCGGGTCGGGTTTTTGGATCCGATAACCCGTTAACAGCCCCGACCAATGGGGATTTTTCACGTGTAAAATCATCATTGGCTGGAGGAGACACGTGTCAGCCTCACGTTGGCACACGTGTCACTCTTCCAATGAGCGAGACGCGACTATGATATGTTGACACGTGGACTGGCCCATCAAGTTTAAATGGGCCGGCCCAACTAAAGGCCCACAAGATTTTGCGAACCATAATGGGCCGGCCCAGCTAAAGGCCCATGAGATTTTGCACACCATAATGGGCTGGCCCAGCTAAAGGCCCACAAGATTTTGCGGGCCATAATGGGTCGGCCCAGGTAAAGGCCCACAAGATTTTTGTGTGCCATAATGGGTCGGCCCAGGTAAAGGCCCACAAGATTCTTGCGGATCATAATGGACCGGCCCATCTAAAGGCCCACGAGATTTCACCGACATTAATGGGCCGGCCCAACTGTAGGCCCACAAGATTTTGAGGACCCTAGTAGGCCGGCCCATTAACTGGCTGCCATGGTTTGGGACAAATGTCGGCCCATATTTGATCTGGTCCATTAATGGCCTGCCACGTTCCGGGCCTAATAATGGCCCATATGAGTTCCGGCCCGTTAAAAGCCTACCACGTTTTGGGCCAGATTACGACCCAGATCGGGTCTGGCCCTTTAAGAGGCTTTGGGCTAAATTATGGCCAATATCAGATTCGGCCCGTCAACTGGACGCTATGCTTTTGAGCCCACTTGCTAAAGGCCCATTTAGTAATTCGGCCTGATATTAGTTTTGGCCTATTAAGGGCCCGTTTAACATTTCGACCCTATATTAATTTTGGCCTGTTAAAAGCCCGTCATATAATTGGGCCTAACTACGGCCCGGTTTGCATACGGCCTGCTCGCAGCCGATATCTGATTGGGCCAAACAAGGACCGAGACAATTTTGGCCTGTTAAAAGCCCATGATTTGATTTGCACAATCATGGGCTGGGGTCCATTTCGGGCTGTTGACGGCCCATGAGCTGTTCGGCACATTTCAGGCCCAACCTACTTCTCAGCCTCCTAAAAGCCCATTGAGTTTTCTTGCGAAAAGAGGGCCGGGGGTTACTCGGCCTATTAAAGGCCCGAATCTACTAGTGGGCCAGTTTACTTTTGGTCTTTTAACTGACCAAGATGACGGGGCCCATGATGCGGATCATACATCGTGATTGCATGACGGCCCGATTATGTACCGTAATTTAACGGTTTGGCCGGTTTACTATGAAGACATGATATATATACAGTAAAATAACTGCAGCATCGTGAATAAGAAAAAACCTAGACTATACAATAAAGAAATTACGGCATATTACATCCACTGGGCATCAAAGTTCGCCACTATGATAATAAAGCACAAGCAGATAGCAGATTACATACACTAGGCATCAAAGATCGCCACCAGTGCAAATAAACACGCCTACCAAATAATATACAAAACCGACGGCACTTCAATAGAGTTCAAGAAAGGTTAGCCCTGCTGGGGAGCTGCAGTGCAAGCAGTTGAGCAAGCTGATGAGACTGCGCTTGTTCAACACTTATATCTTCCTCACTCTGAAAGATAAACAAGTAGACATATGATAGGTTTTGCACATAAAAGTATCTGTGCTGACAATTCATCATATTTCTTACTGACGAATAAAGTGACATAGTTTAAAGTTGCATTAGCACAATATGGTATTTTTCAGGTCAAGACATGGCAGGAAATGACATTGTGAAGGAGTTGGCAGCTTCACGACACCACTAGATTACAGATCAAGAACTCATAAGTATCAATGGTTAGTGTGCTGTCAATTTCTCCCATTTTAGATTGGCAAATGAAGATGCGGTTTAAATAATACTAGAATGATATGACATTGTTCATAGTTAAGACATTGCCGAATATGACATTATGCTGTAGTGGGTAGGTTCACCACACCACTGGATTACGGATGAAGAACAGAAGCATACATGCAGTTCAAAAGAAGATCACTTGCTCTGTATAGTTTAATTTACATGGTATGAAGAAGGAACTTGGTTGTACAACTGAAAACTTAAATTGAGAAGGACAAACTTTTGTTTATGAACCACATAATAAACTTTAAACATGCAATTTGATGCAAACACAAAAAATAAACAACTGTTGCAGTCATGCCTAACCAAATATACACAACAAAGTTTGCAGGCTTGAGAAGGACAAACTTACATTATTGGTGAAGACAGGCTTTATAAAGCCATTGTCCATGCTGATGGGGGGGGGGGCAATTCAAGAAGTTTACCACATAATCTTCTTTATAAGCATTGCCTTTATTCTACATTTTGTTAAGAGTAAATATAGATGTGATAATATACGAAAAATGGAGAATATTTAGGATAAGATGAAGAGTGATACTACATAACCAAGTAGCTATAAATGTATGTGCAGCGATACAGGCAAAAGGCACAACCAAGAGCAATGCACAGCTAAACTTCTTCAGTACCAACCTTATGGTAAGAGTAAATATAGATCTGATGTGTAGAAAATGGAGGGCAAAGGAAAATAAGCTACAGATTGATGGTACATGAACAACTACCTGTTAATATAAGTACACTGATAAAGGACAGCGTGTACTTACAAGAACAATGCAGAGCTAAAAAAATTCATTGGCATTGGATATATTCTACACTAATGTAACCATTCATACAGATCAGATAATTTGGAGCAAACAATTGATAAGCAAGCTATCATGCATACTGCTGTCACATAATGAACCAGGTATGTATGCAAGTACAGTGATACAGGACAACAGGTACTAACAAGAGCAAAGCAGCGGGCAACTTATTTGCGGTATCTTGTCATTCTTTTCAAACCGGAATTCTTCTTCGAGCAGATTTCCTGCAAAAAAGATCCATAAGGCACATGTGGAAAAGTAGAAGTTCAAATTGTCATGTGATTTCATAGACAGTACCTCATCCTGGGAATGAGACCAGTGCATAACAAGGTTTTTCCATTCAATGTCTTCTAAATTTAGCATAGGAGACTTCACCGGAAATTCTTTTATAGACTTGCCATCAAAGTGTGATTTCCTCAGGTAACACCGATACTGCTGCAATGCTTCCTTGAAAAGCACAAGCAAGCTTTGCTCGTCATGACTATCCAGATTGACCCTCACCTAGTTACAACAATGTAATGTAAATCATTGATGTGTCGAGTCAGCAGAAAATAGGAAAATAATAACCATGAATAATAGCACTTACACGTAAGTTGGACAGGAAGATGTGAAAATGGTGTTTGTCTTCACTATAATCTTCCCATGATGGGAATATATGCACGTAGTCCCTAACAACATTAAAATCATTGTCTTTTAAACTAGGAATAAATGGAATGGGGTTCCAATCTGCATGAATTGGCCATCTGTAGTTGGGATAGGTCTTTGGCTGGTGGACTTGTTGTACTTTTTGCTGGAGTGGGATTTTTCTGTGGTATGGCTGGTGCTATGGCAAATGAAATCGGTATACCTTTTGCTGGAGTGCAGGTCATGTATGGTGGGGCTAGTGGTGTGGCCAATGAAGTATGGGTACAGTCTGCTGGAGTTGGTCCTATGTTTTGTGTCACTGGTTGTACAACCAATATAAGTGGGGTGTTGTCTGATTTCTCCAGCACCACCATGTTTTTCAAGGACTTTGCTGGTGCTCCTTCAGGTTCGGCAATCATCCTCTTTCTTTTTGATGTCTGATGCACAAGAACAACATTTGAGTGGAAAAACATGGTATTATGGCAGATGGAATATGTATTGATAATGGATGGGCATGGCATCTCGACATAAATGATGAGTAAACTGCGCAGATGGCGGTGCAACAAAGTAGAAGAAATGCAAGACAACATATGCAAGATACGCGCAATCAATAAAACCTTGCCAAATTAGAACATGCACCTTGATGGGCGTCCAGTACATGCCATCCGCCTTTGACACCTCAAGGTTAGAATAATCATTAGGATCATATTCTGAACAAGAATCAACAGGTGGGGAGCGTATGAGTTTCATTGCATCCAGAATGGAACTCAATGCCTTGGTGCCAATTTTGTAAGTCATTGCAGTGTTCCACAATATTCTTCTGATGCGCGGATTCTGACATTCACTGTAATTGCGTATAATATCTGAGAACCATGAAAACATAAATAGTTGTGAGATTATCTTTGTAATGCAGATGATATTATAATATAGGGGCGCCCCTATAAACACTTGTGTGCTATCACTAGATTCTGATGAGAGAGCTCATGTGTGCTTTAATATGGTGTGTGCATTTATATAATCTGGCACAAGTACACAAAAAATAGGCTCCGGAAGTAAGGATAATTGGCAGATGATAGGTTCATAATATACTCTATAGAGAGTTCATTGCCAAACCATGAAAACAAGAGCACACAACAACTAGGCAGATCATAGTGTACATAACAGGGGTACACCATAACCACGATATATAAATCGGGAAAGTGGAACTGGCTTGAAAATACGGTGCTGTATTGCCGCTAGTAATTGAAAGCCTATCGATCATGTACAGGCCAGCTCTATCAGCTGTTGACTGCAACTGTCCCTGTGCCTCTTCCTGACAAGGAACAAACTGTACGTATTAAATACGGAATAAACAAAGAGGAACATGTTAAAGAACAGAAGAGGAAGCATATTCTTGAGGTTCCGCTTCATTGCATACAATGTTGGTTGCCCACTCATGATGACTCACAGTGCCCAAAGAAATGCAATTCCATGTTGTCTCTCTATATGTGGCAATTTTGAACAAGAGTCATTAGGATCATATTCTGAACAAGATTCAACAGGTGGGGAGCATATGAGTTTCATTGCATCCAGAATGGCACTCAATGCCTTGGTGCCAATTTTGTAAGTCATTGTAGTGTTTAGCTTCAAGAGTAGACTGCTGCTAGTGCGACAGAAAGCAGCTACACAGATCATAGTGTAGATATAATGGGAAAACCGTTAGCATCAGAGTAAAATCAACAAAGTGGAACTTGCTGGAATATATGTGCTAGTATTGCCGGTATGATTAGAAAGGCTTTGGATACCAGCTCTCTTCAAGTGAAGATGTGGTACTGTTAATATCAGTGTAACTCTCAAAGGCGACACAACTCCCCGCATTTCCTTGCTATTCTTATAGGATTCAAGTGGGCAGGCAACTACAAATTCCATTCCTATGTTTACAAAATCCTACGAATCAAAGAGGCTCAAAGTGTCCATCACAACCGATCGTATAGACCTCTACACTGCAAATGTCCCTGCTCATCTTCAGTACAAGGAACATACTGTACTACTATCATACTCCCTCCATTCCAAAATATAAGTCTTGGCAGTGATTTCCACTATGGATCACATACAGATGTATCCAGATACATTTTAGAGTGTAGATTCACTCATTTTGCTCCATATGTAGTCCATGGTGGAATCTATACAAAGACTTGTATTTAGGAACGGAGAGAGTACATATTAAAGAAGAGCGGAAGAGGAACACACTACTAGGGAAAACCTTATACACAGAACTTTAGCAGTAGCGAGGGTCAAAAAAGCACGCTGGTGCTAAGTAGCAGTAGCGCGCCTGAGCAAACCGCGCCGCAGATAAAGTTCTAGCAGTAGCGCGTGTTGCTCTAAACACGTTAATACTAAAATTCCCATGGCTTAGCCGATAGGCTACACATAGTAGTAGCAACCTATAATGAACCGCGCTACCGCTACTTTATTTGTAGCAGCGTGTTTTAACCCAAACTCGCTACTGCTAAAGGATATAAAATTAAATGGAAAGAAAATAGGAACGTAATTGAAAATGAAAGAAATAGAATAAGGTGAAAGGAAATTAAAATAAAATGTGAAGAAAACTAAATGAAAAAGGGGAAAAAGAGAAAGGAGTAGCAGTAGCGTGTATCCCAGAACGTGTTGTAGCTAACGTAACAGCAGCGCTCTTCCTGGAACACGCTACTGCTACTTCTGACTTAACCATGGGGTTCATCCTTCCCCACGACCAGTTCCCCCAAATCCAACTCTCCACACTCGCTGCCGCCATCGCCCGTCCGCCGCCGCACGCTCTCCGCACACCCTCTACACCGCCCCGACCCTAGATTCAACACCGCCCCCGCCCCTGACCTCAACACCGCCCCGGATGCCGCCCTCGACCCCGACCTCAATGCCGCCATCCACCGCGCTCCCGAGCCCCGACCCTGACCATGATGCCGCCCTGCCCCTCCCTCGTCGCAGGCACCCGAGGTGAGCACGCCTGCTCCTCCCTCTCCCCTACCTCTGCCCAGGGTTTATTTATATTTTACTTGCATCAAATTAGTTAGGGTTCATGTAAGAGTGGAAACAAATCGGATGCAGATGCGGCTCAAATGAGTTAGGGTTCATGTAAGGGTGGAAACGAATCAAATTTCTAAGATGAATCATAAAATGAGTAAAATTTGACCACTTATTTCACTTTATAGTTGGATAATTGGAATATCCGCTACCACTTTCCACCCCTATAGGTTCATCTAATTAGATGATAATTAGGGCAGTAGTTCCTAGGTACTAATTAGTTAGTAAGAACTAGGTACTAATTAGGTACTAGAATATTTTTATTATAGTAAGTTTATTTTTAGTAAGAACTAGTTGAATTAATAGAACTAGTTAGTAAGAACTTGTTGCTATTTTTTAGTTAAAGCAATTTTTCCCGCCTCGACGTGTACGATGCCTATCCCGCATCCTCGTCGTCGAGTCGGCGGAGGACGACACCTGCTTGACCAGATGGGCCATATCCGGGACTGGGCTCTGCCGGGGTGGTACTGGGAGGCGCTACCTACCGGGGGGCGCAGGTTGGTGAGGAGCCAGCCTGTCATTGACCCGAACCTTCTTTGGTGGCGGTCGCGTGGGCCAGTGACGGTCCAGAGGCTCGAGGACTCCGTGGAGGTGGTGCGTCACCGTGTCAGTGAGGAGGACGTGCACGTCCGTCGCTACTTGTTTGCGTTGGAGCACAGGTTCTCCAATACCTGACAGGTTCTCCAGGGATCTCACTAGAGCTATGATCCCGTGATGGTTCCTTCTCTGTGGGTGTCCACCACCCGTGCCGGTACCCGTCGTGTGTTAGGGTTTTAGTTGTATTCGTGATGTTATATGTATGACACTATTCGTGATGTATTAGTGATAATATTCGACGATGTACGGACACATGAGATGATTTACTTTTGCTTATTGAATGCATGCTAATTTGAGTCCTATAAGATATTTTGAAATGTATATCTTGTGTTGCTCAATATCCAAGTGGCCGGTCATGTTTGCAGGTTACACCTCCGAGTGGCCTATGTTTTGCCGGAGTGTTGATTCATTTCCGTTCCGGCAAATTTCAGGCACTCGATATGTCCTATTTTAGCAAAGGTCATGCTGGATTTTTCCGTGAATTTTGGCATGATTTGTGCCAGAATATGTAGGAAATATCGAGTGCCCCAGATTTGTGAGTTGAGTATCCTGGTAGTTGTCTTCTATCGATTATCAATTAATGTTTTAACTATGAACATAGGAAATGTCTGACGACGAAAAGGATTTTGATATTTGCAAATACTGCAAAGACGAGCGCGGCCTATGCGACGAAATCTTCCTAGATGATGATAGGTGCTTCAGCATCAAGCTGGACGAGAACTTCGAAGTGGATACAGTAAGTCACAACGACAAGTCTTTTTTCGTAATTAAGCATGACATTTGCTTCATTTGCTTCAACTTATAATTTAAGCACGACATTAAGCATGAGAAGTCTTTTTTTTACTATTCTACTAGCGTATCCCCTGCCATGCAAGATTTTTTGTATTGGATAAGATAGGTTTCAGTCGTATTATGGAGGATAAGAAATTTTACTTGAAGACCGGGCATGGTTATATTTTCAACGTAAAATTACACAATTCAGACGACTACACCTATTTTGGATGCAAAACATGGCGAGCACTATGCAAGACTTATGCATTTGAGCCTGATATGGTTATCACCTTTGATATTCGTCCGGAAGATGATATTGAAGGTAATACCGACATCTGGGTCGATGTGCAGACGCCTCCAGTTATACCATTATGTAAGTTTCTCAACGATATTTATGTCTTTGATCTTGTTTATTCAAAAATAGTTGACAACTAATTTGTATTGCCAGCTTATTTCGGTGCAAGCAAACATGTCCTGCGCTTGATAGACAGGACCGTATACTGTGCCGGGGCTAAACTCAACTGCGAGGAGCTCAATCATTATGTTTCATGGCTTGTGGATCTTGATACTCTCAAGACAAATTTTCTTCCTGCATTTAGAAATGTTAGTACTGAAAACGTGCGACCAATAGTGTTCCTAATGAACTACGGTCACATCTATTTAGGAAGGATGGTAAGATTTTTACTATTTGTCCTCAGTGCATCTTTTCCATACATTATTTTTGAAGCTAAACTTCATTGCTAAGTATGTTACCATACGATGTTCTTCAATAGGGACTCCCGATGAATGTTGTGCCTTATGGGATCGAGACTAAAGGTACCATGAGTATTATCAGCTTTGGCCAAGATATCCTACAGATTACTTTAGTGCATTCAAGATTAGCGACGGATGCTTAATAGTGCAAGACCAGACCAAATATGTGATGGGGGAGCGCAGAGAAGTACTAGGGGGCAGCAAACAGATGCGCTACCCATGATTAGGAGACAGGTTCATCTGCATGCTCCAACTTGATCAAGGAGGAGAGCTATACATGTTTTATGTTATTTTACCTAAGAGAGAGCAGCAGGAGTGATTAGCTAGCTAGGGATGAGTTCGAGGATGATGATGTGCTACACTATTACTATGATGATAAAATATCTAGTGTTGGTGGTAATGACGATGATGATTATTATTAGCTAGTGTTAGTGGTGATTAAATAAATACTGTTGGTGGTAATGACTATGATGATAATTAAATAGCTTGTGTTGGCGGATTAGATTCAAGTGGAGGCAACATGTGGTGCACATCAAAAGTACTACTAGTCCAAACTAGATCAAGTTTGGATTAGTAGTATACTTTTGACATGCACCACATATTGCCTCCACTTGAACCTACTCCACCTTCATTTGACACACTGTTATGGACATAATGATGTAAACCTCATAACTGGTATTGTACCAATATTTGTACGATGGCGCATAAATACACTAAAAAAAATACTAGTAGCAATGGAGAGAAAACACGCTGCCAGTAGTTACATTAGCAGTAGCGTGGGAGTGAACAAAAGCTGCAGCTATTTGTCCTAGCAGTAGCACGTGCGGGCACGCGTTACTACTAAGCAATAGCTGTAGCACCTTATTAGTAGGGCGCCTACCCGCGCTACTAGTGAGCACAAAACCAGCGCTACTGCTAGGGATTTCCCTAGTAGTGACATGGTAAAGAAGAGCAAGCAGATTTTGGATAATAAAATGTTGGTCGCGCAGTGCCCACACATGATGAACCAGAGCGCATTAAGAATGCAACTCCCAGCTATCTCTCAACCATTTCACGCGGTTGGATGAAGATCCTACGTCTCCTAACCCTTCTTCTTCCTCGTCTCTGATTCTTCCCATACAGAACACCGCACGGGCCGCCGGTCGGACCACTGTCCACCACCGCCTGTGTTCCTCTGCCACCCCCACCCCCCACCCCCGCCCCCACCCGCGTCGAGTTTTCTTCGTTCGGCGAGGCCCCACAACCACCCGAGCCCCTTCATTCGCACCGGCGAACTCCGACGAGCTCTGAAAAATCGATTGACCCAATTTTGAAATTTAGTCTACTGTGATTTAACTAGTGTGGAATATAAAAGGGGAAAACCATAAGCATTGGGAGTATAGTGTTGAGTGTGCCATGGCGGATCTGAAGGTGCAAACCGGACAAAGGCAACTTCGCAACCAAGACAAGAAATCAGAGTAAAGCAGTGGCGGTCTATTTTCTTGTTGCGATAAATAAGTTGAGCAGATACGAAAGAGTACCGCCTCTGGTGCGGCGTCGTGTATGCATCTGCTGAGGATTTGACGGTGCTGCGGTAGCGATGGCTGTCGGCAGCGTGGAAGCAGATCTAGGAGGGTAGACGGTGGCGGCGGGGCGCGGTTGACGAGACGGTCATAGGAGCGGCGCTGGCAAGGTGGACGACGGCGGGGATGAAGCGAGAGGACGGGATGCAAGGATCCCGGTCCGAAGTCGTGGATGCAAGGATCCCGATCTCTTGTAATGGACGGCGGTGTTGGGGTATCAGCTCCGACATGGTGGAGGAGGACGGCGGTGGATGGGGTGGCGGACGGCGGCGGACGGAGGAGGGTGGGGTGGAGAGGGTGTTTTGGCGCCCACGGAGTACGAATGGGGAAAAGGGAGGTAGAGAGGAAGGGGGGAACCATGTATTCAGGGTGTGCTTGTCTCAAATGTGAGGAAATTTACAAACTTAGTCCCCGTTTCAAATTTCAACATCACAACAATATTAGTCGATTGGGGATAGGACGGTAATCTTGCATACATCGAATATTTGCCGACGAGAGTTTGTTTTTGGCGCCCACCATGTATGAATATGAATCGGGGAGGGAGTCGATTTCGGCCGAGGACACACTGTGTTTTGGCGCCCACCGTGTATGAATCCGGGTGAGAGGCGGTTACGTCAGGTTTGGGTGAAATTACAAACCTACCCCTATTGAAACCTATAGAAATCCAGCAGATAGGCTTTGCGTGGCAGGGATAGGCAGTAGTAATTTCCATCTCGCAGATTTTGGTTTCGGGCGGTTACTGCGACTTTCCCCGCTTCGTTCAAATTTTGCAGAGTGCACGTTTACCGTGCTAACTCAATTGGAATCCCGTTTGTATTCTATTTTTTTGGGTGGGATCCATTTTCAGTTGGAATTAAATTCTATATACATCATTTTTTATATATACTTTCAAAAGCACAACACCATTTATACATAAATATGGTTTACAAATGGCATGATCTCAGAATCATAAGGTTGTTTCCATCAATTTCGATTTTCAAATATTTGAAACCACTTTATGTTGAAATCCAATGTATGCATTCCTCGCTAACTGTCTCCAATTAATGTGTCTTTCATGCGGGTTTTTTTACTTCTCAAACATGTATAATGTGTTTCACACACGCAACATATAGTGTAATCCCGTTTAGACATTAATTGCATATAAACCATGCATTGTTTGTAATTAAAGAATCTATGGATCACCAATATTGATAAACCATATAACATTACACGTGTGCCCAAATTCAAATGAATATGCATGTTTGATACACCAATTTGCGTTATGATATTATTGATGTCGTGATCTCCAGTTTATATATTTGAATCCCCTTTAATCCAGATATTCGTCTCATATAGCTATCACTCATGCTTATATAGGACTATCTCTCTGGACCTATACGCGTTCATCGTCTCTCAGGTATCTCTCGTGCTACCTATATGTCGACAATGATCTTTTATCTTTGTAACACACTGATGGTACTCTCTCCCTCGACCTTCATAACTCTATCTCTAAGTATATCTCGCTCCCTGCTATGTGTCTCTAACTATGATTCTCCATGTGGAATCTCTTTCTCTCACACAAACACAAAACTTAGTCTCCGGGGGTCTCATTTCTCTCTACAATTCCCATGTGTGCCACTCTCACACCCCTCATACAAAGATGTCTTTCACTCCTTAGATATGAGAACCTACGACTCTTCCTCTTAAATATCTCTTTCTCACACACAAACACAAACTCTGTTTCCCAGGGTCTCATATTTCTCCATTGTTCTCTTGTATGTCGCTCACACACTCTCTCTCTCCCTAGAGATATCTTGTGTTCCCTCATATGTCTCTCTAGCTATCACTCTCGTTGTGAAATATCTTTCTCTCTTGCAGACCCAAAACTCCGTCTCTCGGGATCTCATTTCTCTCTGATATCTGTTTGTATGTGACTCACATGCACCCTCTCTCTATCTCTCTCACACCCACACACATAACTCAGCCTTCTGATCCACTCGACTCCTATCTCTAACACACACTAGCTAGCATCTTTATCTTTCTATTTATCTGTTTCTCCATCAACCTTCTTTCTCGCCCTCACTCTTGATTCCTATCACGCACAGTACATATGTTTCTCTCTACATGCAATCAAGTGCCCTCTTTTTATTTTTCTATCACACACATATATAACTTCACCCTCTGAACCACCTGGCGGTCATCTCCAACACCCAAACTACGGATGTACCTCTAGCTAGCATCTCCATCTTTGTATCTATCTGTAGTTTCTCCGTCACCATTTCTTTCTCGCGCGGAGTCTTGCTTCCTATCACCCACACTATACATGTCTCTCCATACATATGCATTTATAGGTTGATCTCTTTTGCACAATCACTGTGCCTCACTCCCTCTGCTCGCCATAGATGCATGTTGCAGCCCATGCCACTATCTCTTAAAGACAAAAGCACATGCTCAATTGTCGGGCCTTCTTCCCTGCATTCTCACATGCATGCATATTGTCACACCGATCCGTCTCTCCCATGTCGTCGATCTTATGACTTATGTTTTGTTTCTTTTATCTCAATCGTGCGCGCGCACACACATACACATCCCACATATACATGTATACCTCTCACACATGCACGTTCAAGGTCTCTATGTCTCCATACAAAGTTAATTACCCTCATTCCTAACGCCACATCGAATCGTTCTCCTCTTGTGTTCACAAAACTTCTGCCTGGATGGGTAAAACACACACTCACACTTAACAATCTCCTTCTAGCTACCCCCCCCCCGTCCCCCCCCCCCGCCTCTCACTCTTCCCCTATATCCCCGAAACCAATATGACCATCCCTTTGTTTAATTCCCGCCTACATGCACCATCGATATATAGTAGTCTTCCTCGGTGTCTCTCGAACAAACACGTTCTCTCGATGTCGACTCCTCTCACGCGCACACACCTTCTCTTCCCTCTCTACGGGCATTTTCTCTCTCGCACCCCATCATTGGTGGCCTCTGCCATACACATCACCTCTCTATGATGAAGCCATACACACTTAAATTACATCCGCCACCGAGGACCCCGCGACACACACACACACACACACACACACACACACAAACACACACACACACACACGCACGCACGCACACCCACCCACCCACCCACCCACACACACACACACACTAAGACTCCATCTCTCTCTCTCTCTCACACACAAACACACAAACACACACACACACACACGCACGTACACACACACCCCCACACACACTAGGACTCCATCTCTCTCTCTCTCTCTCACACACACAAACACTCATACACACGCACGCACGCACACCCACCCACCCACCCCTCCCCCCACACACTAAGACTCCATCTCTCTTTCTCTCTCTCTCTCTCTCACACACACACTAAGACTCCATCTCTCTCTCTCTCTCTCACACACACACACACACCCCACACACACACACTAAGACTCCATCTCACACACACATGCTCTAGGCGAAGCATTTGTTCCTACCATCCTTCATCCAACCTTACCCGTATGATAAACAATCACCTTACTTTACTTGCATAACATGGACAAATTCCACTTTACTTTAGTTGTCAGCAAACTTATCATTTGTACCCTTATAAAAAAACAAGTTGGCGATGATGGTGTGCCTGCCATCTTGTAATACAAACCGTCTGATCTATATCTGACGAATAGAAAGCAAACTATGATAATTTTACAAAAGATACCTGCACCTCTCTCCACATCCTTATCTCCCACAACCTCAATGCTCGGCAATTAAAAAAGGAAGTCTCTAGAACAATCTAGCATGGTGCCCGCTGCCACTTGCCGGCGCCGTCCATCCCCATGCCTCCGCCCATTCTGACCACCAGTCACCACCACGCTCCACTCCTCCTCACCTTATCTCTCATCTTTCATTTTTTCGATGACATTCTCGAGATACCAGTTTTCCGATAAAATTCTCGAGATATCATTAGTTTTTACACATGGAATTACTCTTGCATGGGTCAATCACAACAGGTGTTTTGTAAAAAAAATGCATATTGATGTTCCATGCAATGCACGAGCATCTTCCTTTTAATTATATAAAGCAAATCACGAGCAGGAAGTGACATTTTTTTACACAACCACGTTAACATGGCCACGTAAATCACTAGCTAAAGTAAATACCATTATACTTATATCCCGATGCAAAAGGTTGGGTACATGTATGAAGAGTAGAGTCGCACACACGCACTCTGTCTCTCAGAATCTCTCTCACACACACACACCAGTTACATGACGCCCACTTAAGCAGACATGTATGCTACAATTTGTGCACCCGCGGGTACACGTGATGTTGCGCATTTATTTAAGCCGGAAGGCGAATCCAAATAGTAGCTGTATTCATTCCCCTCCCACCGCCTCTTCTCTGGTTGCCGTCGCCCGGTAGCCATGGCCCGGCCGAAGGTAACAACATACGCCATACTCCCAGCGGAGCGGTGCTTTAATATGGAAATTTTAGTGGTCATGCATGCATCTTTTTGTGCTAGCACTCCTATATAAGGGTTGAACGGTCGCTTCCCGCGGATGTGCGCGGGCGGTGGAAGCGGAAGGAGAAGGGAAGCAGGCTGTGGAGTAACATTTTTTTACCACAGTTTCTTAGGAAACTGAGTGCAATAATTGAGTAGTTTTGCAAACTACCAGTACTACACCTGAAACGGTTCAAAACCTATACTCCCTTGCCAGCGCGCTCTTCCTGCGTGAAACGGTCAGCGTCGCCCTAGAGCGCTAGTGCTACATTAATGCCCGGCCAGAGCGGAGGCGACCTCTTACTGGCACCGGCTTTGAAGTGGCGCGACGGCCGAGAGAGCGCTGCTTCCCGGTGCACGCGACTGCTCCGCGTCGAGACGGGCCATAGGCCCTGTTTGGATCCATGGGTTAAAGTTAGTTTGAGCTAGTTGGGGCTCAAATAGCCCTAAAGTATCCAAGCATGAGGGTTTAAATTGGAGCAAGTTGCACCGAACCCACCAAAAAGAACTATCCCACCCAAGAGGTGCTAACTGGAGATAGTTCTCATTGGGACCACTGAAAAATCACTTTTCTCTCTCCATCAAGTGCATTTATTGTCAATCTAACCCTGTCACCCAAACACCTCTTTGGCTACAGTTAGTTCAGGGTTAGTCATGAGTTTGTCTAACCTCTAGCTAAGTTAGAGTATCAAACAGGAGCAGTATAGGACATGCAAGTTGCTCAAAGCATACAGTCAAATTCGTACCTGAAAGGATTTTTTTCTTTTTGAAAACGGAACGTGAAAGGAATTTTTTAAGAATGCTCTTGGCATGTCGCTAACATGTGATGAGTTAACCGACCTCAATAGACAGAAAAAACGCCAGCCTGCCGCACTTTGAGAGACGAGGATGGAGAAGCGATACAGGCTCCTGGATTACTAGAGATAGGTGTCGCACGGAAGCCAAGAAATATGGTGATAGCGTGGGTTAGCCATGTACTAGTATGATGTAACTACACTGGGCTGCCGTGTTTCGTACTCTTCCAGTCCACCGTGGAGATGATTGCTTGATTTTATATTGCTGAATAATATTATATATTATGAGTGCAGACGCTCCATCATGAGGTTCCTTGCTCCTTCTCGGTCGTCGGGAATCTATGTTCTTGCACTCTATTTTTTTACGTGAGCTTTGTTCATCCTTTTGCCAACACGCGATACATCTAGCATCAAGGTGCACGTGTTATGCAAGGATCGTTCCATCTATGTGAAGAACACGTGGGACTGGAACTACGAGAAAGACATGTTCCCAGGAGTGGACGTACGAACCTGAGTAATGTAGCGCGGTAAGTGAAGTAGAAAGGCACAAATGGTATGAACATGCATGGCATATAGGGTGTGTTTGGGTGCTTTCTCGTCTTAGCATAGTTGTTCCCTCTTCATGCATGCTCAACTCAACACCCCTCTTCATGCATGCTCTCTTCATGCATGCTTCTAGTGTATTTGTGTTAAACTAGTGTGGACTCATGCACCCTCCATACACTCTACCAAACACCCAAAAGTAGGTCGAGAAGGGAACTCTTGGGCGGCATTTGTCTCTTACTACGTACTACCACTAAATGTTTTACGTGCAATGCACGGTGATGTTATGGAGTACGTGCCTAAGTACTCTACTACTACTATATTAGTTGGAGGCACATATTAACTTTTATATTTGTTTACGTGTATGCCCTGAGACCTTCCAACTAGACGTGTCTTCTCTCTAGGTTGCACTTGTATCGTTCATACCACTAAGTACTAGTACGTGTGGTCTCCGACCCAGAAGTGGAAGAAGTGGAGACGCTCTATCACGCTCTTTTTTTTGCGCTGGGCTCTACCACGCTGTTCATGTCCCACTCCTTTCGCTAACGTGTGGGACATCCAGCATGTGCGGTGTTTGGCACTCTTCGTCGTAAGAGTTGAAACGCTACTACCTCCATCTAGGTGAATAAGTCATTCATGTAGTTCTAGGTCATCGATTTGAGGAATTAAATATGTGTTATATGTCATGAAAAGTATATCACTATATTTGTACAAGGATGTAGTTTCTAAATATATATTTTTGTCACATATAATACATATTTAGATAGTTAAATTGTCAATATAGAACTACGCAAATGACTTATTCACTGAGACGGAGGTAGTAGCATTCATCAGAAATAAAAAATAATTATAAATCATCAGTGATACTATTTTTTTGAGAACCAATCAGCAGTGATACTATACCACGCGGTTTGCTTGCTCCTCAATATCGGAAAGAATACTTTCGTTCGCCAACATCTGGGACGTCGACCATCCTGGTCCACTTGCCATGCACGCAGAACTCCAAGGGATAGTCACCCCGGTCGTCGCGCCACAGTAACAATGACTAATGAGCCGTCAAATCACAGGCCCACTTCCCACTTTGAAGTTTCTCGGATGAAGGAAACATCATGACTTCATTGAATTCCGCTTCTTGAAGAAAACTACTATACCAGTAGTACTGCTAGCTATAGTAGTTACTCCAACCGAGGCCTCCTTTCGTTCATAGGATAGGAATTTTATAGGAATATGAAAATCATAGGAAGTGAGATGACATGCATCTCAATTCCTATAGAGAAAGAGATGCCATTTGATGCATAGGATAGGAATTTTTCCATTTAGTCTAGGCTAATGTACTGGTAATTTGCTCCAAAAACTACAGTAGTAACTAGTAGTACTGGTACATGCTCGTACTCAGACACAGACACACACACTAACTACTAGTACTACTACTTCTCACATGCTGGCCAGACACCGTCATTCTCCTTCCCGGCTTTGTCGGCGACACCCCACCGTGCTTGGATCTCCGCTGACCTCTCCGCAGCAGAGCGTCCATCCTTTTCTTTCTTGCGGCGGCGGGCCTCTCTTTTCTTGAGTGCTTTCTGACTTTTTCGCTCCCTCTGTGCGACTTTGGCCACCTCTTGCTCTACCACCCATTTGGCCTTGGCATCTTCAAATTCCTCCCACATAGTTGTGAGGTCGCGAGCGGCGATGAACTCGGCACGGCGGGATGCCATCTCTTCCCTACAATTTTGTGTGCGGTCGTGGGCGGCAAGGAACTCGGCGCGACGGGATGCCATCACTGCCTTACCGATTAGTGTGCGGCACGGTGGCATGAACGACGCTTGGTGAGAGCTCTGGGGTGGAGTGGCCGGACAACCATATAGTGCGTTGGTTTGTCAAGAGCTCAAGGACAGAAGACGAAGGAAATTTGGATTCCCCTTCAATCCCGGTCCTTTATTACTGAGTAAAATGCATTGGCGGTCATAGAACTTGCCTTCATAGCTCACTTTGATCATTGTATACGAGATATGGTGATTATACGTTCACCGGCTCAGCGTATAGCTCAGTATTTGTCTGGTTGACCAGTCAAACAGTCTGCATGCGCCTCATCAACTCGTGTTCTTTATCTATCTATGTGGGCCTACCTGTCAATGGAAAAAGAAATACTGTAAAAACCAAAATTATGCGTATGTGGGGAATCAGACCAAGGACTCGTCGCTGCAGTGCACCCTCGTCAGCCAAATGAAAATGAAATACTTCGCGTCAGACACTCACGCTCACGCTGTCAAAGCATGCTAATGCATGCATGTCGCCCTCTAAATCAAAGTCCTGCTCATGGCGCAACGTAAACGGCGAGCCCATCACCTGCGCGCCCCGGCGGTGCCTGACATTACTGTTTAGAAGTTTGATGGAGGCCTACGCGAACGCCGAGCATGTATTCACCTGGCTCAACACCAACGGTCATACTCGGAGCGCCTTGCTTATGTATATCGTCCATTGATAACCCGCAAGTATACGGGATAGTTGTAGACTCTTTTGATAAGTAAGAGTGTCGAACCCAACAAGGAGCTAAAGGTAGAACAAATACTCTCTCAAGTCCTATCGGCCACTGATACGACTCTTCGCACGCTTGACGTTCGCTTTACCTAGAACAAGTATGAAACTAGAAGTACTTTGTAGGTGTTGTTGGATAGGTTTGCAAGATAATAAAGAACACGCAAATATAAACTAGGGGCTGTTTAGATAAAGATGCAATAAAGTAAGTATTAGTAGAGAGCTTTTTGTTACGATAAAGTTATTTGTCCAAGGCAATCGATAACTAGACCGGTAATCACTATTGCAATTCTATTTGAGGGAGAGGCATAAGCTAACATACTTTCTCTACTTGGATCATATGCACTTATGATTGGAACTCTAGCAAGCGTCCGCAACTACTAAGGATTCACTAAGGTAAAACCCAACCATATCATTAAAGCATCAAGTCCCCTTTATCCCATATGCAAACAACCTACTTACTCGGGTCTGTGCTTCTGTTCACTCACGCCACCCACCATAAGCAAATAATAAACATATTGCAAATCCTATAGCGGGGATCCCTCACGCTTGCGCGACATGGAGAGCACCATAGGACAGCACCAATAATAAAACATGCAACTCAAACCAATCACAATCATCAATTAACCCATAGGACAAAACGGATCTACTCAAAAATCATAAGATAGCCATACATCATTGGGTAATAATATATAGCGTTGAGCACCATGTTTAAGTAGAGTTTACAGCGGGTAAGAGAGAGGTTACACCGCTGCATAGAGGGAGGAAGAGTTGGTGATGAAGGCGGTGAAGTTGTTGGTGAAGGTCGCGGTGATGATGATGGCCCCCGGCAGCGCTCCGGTGCCACCAGAAGCAAGGGGGAGAGAGCCCCCCTTCTTCTTCTTCTTCCTTGACCTCCTCCCTAGATGAGAGAAGGGTTTCCCCTCTGGTCCTTGGCTCCCATGGCTTGGGAGGGGCGAGAGCCCCTCTGAGATTGGATCTATCTCTAAGTTTCTGCGTTCTGGGATTCTGCCCTGGCACCTTTTCCTTTATATCTGGAGATCCGTAACTCCGATTCGATTGAAACCTGCGCCCAGATCGTTTTCCAAAAATTAGCTTTCTTGCGGCCAAAGAAGGGCATCAACCGCCTTACGGGTGGCTCACAAGGGTGGGGGGCGGGCCCACTTTAAGTGGGCGTGGGCTCCTATCTCGTGGCCACCTCGGGCATCGTCTCGCGTTGCTTCTTCCTCCCAAAAATCACAAATATTCCAAAATAATTCTTCGTCCATTTTTATCCCATTTGGACTCCGTTTAATATGGGGTTTCTGCGAAACATAAAACATGCAACAGACAGGAACTGGCACTGGGCACTGGATCAATATGTTAGTCCCAAAAAATAGATAAAAAGTTGCCAAAAGTATATGGAAGTTGAATAATATTGGCATGGAACAATAAAAAAATTATAGATACGACGGAGACGTATCATCCATCACAATGACAATCTATAAAACAGCCTAGCTAGAGAGGGTACTATGGTAGTATGGTACAGAGTATGTACTATCGTGAGCGACCGATCTTAGTGCTACTACACACGAGTGTGTGTCTGATCGATTCGTCCATTATTCGTAAGTTATGCATGGTTGTGTGGTGTCTATGGTGGTCGTCAAAGGCTAGCTGGCGACAAGAGCGGTTGTCAATTCGTGCCGCATATGCTTCAAAGGCTCGTCATCCATAAGTTCACACTTTACCACGACGCCAGCGTCTGACCGCCCTGGCCTACCAAAACCCCTTCCATCGCTAGCGCGCGCGTCCCACCTGAAATGGTCAGCGTCTCTCCAGAACGTCAATTCCGCATTCACTGGACTTAACTGCAGGTGCAATTGGTGTGTCACTGACATGCGGGCCAGATGCCCGTTGGTCCCACATGTCAGTAACCCAACGCATCTGCAGTTAAGTCACTGAAGCAGGGTCCGCATTCACGCCCGATGAACCTACTCCGACACCAGTTGTCCATCCGTCTTCCGCGGCTCATTGCCATTCGCCCGCAATATTAACTTGGGCCCTAGCTCCCAGCCATAGCCAAAGACCCACACTTATTCTCCTCCGGTCCCTTCCTTCTGTCGGCACCACTCCAACCATGGCCTCCTAGCGCTCCGAAGCTCTCTTGGACGTACTGTCACAGGAGCAGACGAGGGAGATCGGCGGCTCCGCTCCGGGCGCGCTCCAAAGCTCTCTTCGATGTACTATCGCAGGAGAAAATGAAGGAGATCACCGGCACCCCCTGCCGCCCTCCGCCGCCACGACCATGAAGCCGGCGCGCGTGCACAGGCGCAGCCGGTAGCGAGGAAGAGTAGTACACGGTAGGTCGCCACTGCTCTGGTCCTAGGAAGGCCACCGCTACTCCACTCAGTCGACGCCAAGCTTGGTGGGGTAAACATCGGCGGACGATTAGCCGCTTGACAGCGATGTGGAGGCGAAAATCTTCAGAACCTTATGCTCCGGAGGAGGAGGTTATCGAGGCGGATGTGGAGGAGGCAAAGGCAATGGTCGGCTTTCTCGGGTTCATGGCCGGACATGGTGGTTGGGCGCCGACGATCGTTTAGATTAGGTTTATAGTAGGTTTTAGTACGGTTTGTGTGAAATATGTAATGAATTTCGTCCAGTTTGTCGGAAAAGTTTTCGAAATGTAATCAATTTCATCCGGTTAATTTGAAATTTTCTTTGTTTGCACGAATTTCGTCCAGTTAGTTCATATAGTTGTCGAAAGGTATGCGGGCAGCATCAGATGGCATCCATCAGTGTCCTCGGACAGATGCCGGTGTAAATTTGTGGGCCAACGCTGGAGATGCCCTAACTATCATGCTATAATCGCTAACATTCCTCCATTATTTGGCAGGAAACAGTTATCCCTCGATCAAAATCAGATCCGCAGTGTTTCGCACTCCTCCCGCGTAAGAGTGTAAACTCTTGCTTACATAAAAATGGAGCAAGTGGATGGCACTGTAGCACGCCATATCACTCAAACTAGCCCGCCTAACAAGCGGGAAAGCACCGCCCTTGTCATTTTGTTCTGGATTTCTATCGATCGATCGGGCGAAAATGTTATGCTTCGCAAGTTCTAAAGGAAAAGGCGGCACACTTACGACTCGTATGCGTCGCCCCCCCCCCCCCGACAGTACGGCTCGCACGCTGCTCACCAGAGGGGGCACGTGTTGTCTTGCAATTTCAGTGACATGTGGGACTGTAATTGAATAAACCGTCGATAGCCAAAATCTAATCGCCCGGTGGGCGTCGGCTAAGAAGAGAGAAACGGGGGAGGGAGAAGAGATCGCCCGCCCGCCGCGCACGGACTCCAACAAATATATGGTGATAATGTGAGGTGGGCCATGATGGAGTCCGTACCGCTTCCGGAACCCGCTCTAACAGCCCTGGCCCCTCAAGACGCTAGCTGCCCGCCGCATGCATGCATAGCAAGTACTAAAAAACTGGGCTATAAGCCCGCTTATGTGGAGGAGAGAGAGAGAGATTGACATAGTCAAGGAGTGGGCTCTGAAAGAGCCCGTCTCTACACGTGATCCTAGGTATAAAAAAATAATTATAAAAAAGGCATAAAAAACAATTGTGTCTAAAAAAAGAAAGGTAAGAAACATTTGAGAGGAAATAGATAGAGAGAAAGTGAGAAAAAGTTGTAACCTTATAGCCAACCTTATAGTCAACAGTATGGTAGCATTACATGAGGAAGCAGGGAGTGGTGCACATGCCAAGTTCACTGGGCTGCCGTGTTTCACACTCCTCCGTCATAACAGTGGAGACAATAGCTTTCATCAAAAATAAAAAATGAATACTTGTTGCTCGTCCTCTATATCGGAAAGAATACTTTCATTCACCGACATGTGGGACATCGACCATCCTGGTTCACCTGCCACGCACAAAATTATCCTGGTCTACCCCGGTTGTATCGCAGGCCCAACCTTTCCCACTCTAAGTTGTTCGGGCGAAGGAACCATCATGACTTCGTTGAATTCCGCTTCTTCAAGAAAACTTATTGTACCCGCAATACTGCTACCACACGCGCAGACTGGACGACACTGTACCACGTCATATCACTGAAACCCACTAGGCCAAACTAGCCCGCCTAGGTCATCTATTTTGGAATGGAGGGAGTACGTCTCTGCACTGCTATGATTTTGTGTTGTACGTCTCTGTACTTTTGCTACGATTTTCCTACCATATGAACCAAATGAGGCCTGAATGTATCCGTGTTGACTATTGTCTGATCGATCGCTAAGCCTACAATTTTAGGAGCTAGGGCTATTGGTCAATCGACGACGGATAAGTATAAGCGTACCACGAGCTCATCAGCCCCAACGTTTCTCTTCGGTGAGTGTTTTGCAAGTACTATAGATCACACAATAGCTAGCCTACTAACACCAAGAATCATCAAACAAGCCCTGCTAATATGATAAACAGTTCAAACTTACATCTAAGCATGCCATATATTACATCAAAAGCTGGTGAGGATACATCTGTTTCCATAACTCGGAGAGGGTTCGCATGATTCACTATCAAACAAAAGTAGCAAGTACCGCCCACACAAGACAATGCACTAGCCCTAAGATGGTTTGATAACACGCATCGTTCTGGTAATTAAACACAGGGCAATGCAAACTACCCTAAAGGATTAGCGCGACCAACTATTTCCTGTCATCGATCTCTCGGGCAATGAGCACAGCACGGACAGCGGCATGGGAATCGATCTCTGGGGCGATGTCCACAGGACTGACCGTGACGTCGGAATCAATCTCTGGGGCGATGTCCACAGGATGGACAGCGGTATCAGAATCGATCTCTGAGGCGATGCCAATAGGATGGGCCACGACATCGGAATCATCAAGGTCGTCCACCGGCACCTGCACAACCCTAACATATTAGCAAGCACATTGCAAATAATCAAAAACCACAACTATGGTAATAAACCATTATTTTTTACCTTGTGCAGCTCACAGGGGAATCTCATCCCTCCAGGGGCCATCTCCTTGTCCTCAATGGGGGCCATCACCTTCCCAGGGGAATACTGGTTCTCAACGGCGACTATCTCCTCAAACTCGGCCTTGAGCCTCACATAGGTGGCCATCAGAGTTTCTGGGGTAGGCATGGTGGGGCCCTTGCTGTTCTTCCAACTTTCTTTGAGGAGTTCGTCTGCCAACGTCGTCAACTCTTTGGCCAGTGCTTGTTTCTTGGAGTTCTTCGTCTCCATGGGTTGGCCCGCCAACATGGTTAACTCGTTGGTCAGTGCTCGCTTCCTGGAGATCGCTGTCTCCAGTGGGTTGTCCGCCGACAACTCTTTGCCTAGTGCTCCAGGATCCATCAGTGAACTGACAAACAAAAAGCAATCGAAAGGAAACCACCATCGCAATGAAAATGGGAAAAGAATAGGATGTGAGAATCGGTCAATGCTTCGCAGAAAGAAGATTCTTGGAATGAAAATATAGCAACATAACTGATTTGCCCACCTTTCGTTCGTCGGTACAGAAGAAAAATGGCAGAAGTGAGTAGCCTGGAGTGAGGTTTTCTTCAAGAAAGGGAAGAAAGGGCTTCAACGAGTGTTCCAGTGAAATGATGGTTGCTTCGTCCAGTCCAACTTGGAGGCCACCTTACCACTGCTGGTAAAGGTGTGCGTTTTGTGATATGACGGGTCATGACGGCCACACTGGGGTGACATGTGAGTCTCGACTGTAGCACCTCGCTGTGATTTGGTGGATGGCACGCAGGCCCGGATGCTTTGAGACTAGCCACAGTGGGGAGTAACATACACTAGTAACATACACATATCCCTAGACTATATTACTACCTTCATAGTGGGTAGTAACATAAGTGTGGTAACATGCAAAGCTTTATTTATTAGGTTATAAACTCATATTGCATTGGGACATGTGATGTTACAGTAACTAGCTAAGTTACTCAAACTACCTCTTTCCTCATTAACTCATTGACACATAAGAAAATTTGCTGAGTTGGACTCGATGTTACTGCTGAAGTTACTCCCACTGTGGCTAGTCTGATGTCCCGCATGTAGATAGAGCGGTAGTCATATAGGAGTGCTCAATATTGTGCACCGTGACCAAGGCGGAGAGGAAAATGAGAGAACTATGTAATTAATGCATGAGTTTAATTAGGATAGTTTTGTAAAGTATGAGATACATTCCTCCAATCACAAAATGCCTTGGTTCATGAGATTTGAGATTTGAGCCTTATAAAACAGAAGGGAGGGAGTACTGCACGCGGTGTAGTCTAGTCAATTGTTGAAATATCTAGAAAGGCAAATGCTCCTTTTCGGTTTACAGGGCTATACTACTCCCTCCGTCTAGGTGTGTAATTCATCTTACGAAAACCAAATATTCCCAAAACACTTAGGCGCGGTGCATTAACTTCTACCTTGTTTCTTGTTTCTTGACATATCAACCAATAAGAGATGAGAGGTGTGCATGCTTCTAATGACTTGAAGTGGCTAGTTCATTGCATTCAATGCTATTAATTAGCAAATAAACATTGGTGACCCCAGCAGGAAATGGTGCTAAGCACGTGGACCTATGCAGAATGAGTATCAACCAATGGATGATGGAGTTTAATTGTTAAACAATTCAATGAGGGAAGCTTAGCTACAAATTCAATGACTTACTCACCTAGACGGAGGGAGTAGCAAGTACTCGTACTACAATAGTGGGCTCAAATAGCAATTTTGTCTCATGCATGAGCCTGGCTACTATATGCGTGCTCCAAGGCACCGCACCACGCGAGCGTTCGCAACTGCCATGTTCCGGTTGCGCTTGGCTCTTCGCCTCTTCGAGAAGACGAATAATGATGTTACTCCTACTTCTACAGTATCGAATCCACTACTGCATGTCCGTCCACCTCGTGCAGGAGGGATAGCGTGTAGCGAAAGCTTCTACTTACTGCTCCTACCTTTGCATCTATGACAGGTGGGCCCAACAGGTGGTTGGCCCTCCTGTCATGCAGCCAAAGGCAGGTGTAGTTAAGGCACCGGAACTCAGTCCGCGAGGGATAGGGCATTGTAGTAATCAAATTTCTCGGTCTTGTACGAGTTCACACGACACATCAAAGCACTACACTCGATATAAGTCTTTTTACACATTTCAAATGGACTACGACATATGGATGTATGTAGACATATTCTGCTTCATATGTAGTCACCTATTGCAATCTCTAAAAAGACTTATATTTGGAAACGGAGGGAGTACAACGCATGCATGCATGCCATGACTTTCCTTTTGATACTTGCATGTGTTGATTTTATACACCTTGCCAAATTTTGACTATAAATTTAACTAACCAAATTTTTATGCATGTCACAAAAAATTATGGGGCCGTTTGGATTGTGAATATGTTTGTCTTATGTTGCCACATTATTTTTCCCACACTTGCCACACTTGCCTAACTTCAGTTGCTCAAATTATTAGACCCACTTTGGCTTGCCTAAGGGATCTTGCCACAATTTTGTGTCTATGACATGTGGGGTTCACTGCTAATAAAAAAATCTTGTCTTAGGTGTGGCTAATAAAAAAGACTTATATTTAGGAAAAGAGGGAGTAGAAAATATAAATAATAATGCATGTTGGGGCAACCCACGTTTCCGCTAATTTAAGCCGCGGGCTTGGTCACAATTTTTACGAGGGGGTGGTTGTTCATTTAATGGAGGGACTTGTAGTACCAGACTTGAACGATACAGAGTGTGACCTGGCACACCGTAACACCACTTGGAACAAGCGGGTAGCTATCTCAAAAAACAATCAAAAACTAAAAAAACCACGACCTGGCATGTAGTACACAATTTTTAACGATTGTTTTGATGGAGTGCAAAAGGAAAACTACCCCACTACGTATATATAGGCCGGAGCCTCCGTGCTTGCTTGCTAGGGTTGCTCTATTCACACACACTCATCCTCTCCAGATCTAAACAAGATAGGGGTGGTAACACTGTCTTTCTCCCTTCAAAAAACACTGTCTTTCTATCCTCATTACTCGTTACAGATCCGGACGTATACCCCTCCGCCGGTGAAGGGGAGGAGGGGCAGCGTTTAGGTTGTCGTCGACAGCGAGGGAGGAGACGCACTGTCGGCCGCACCGTTATCTCTGGCCGAGCGCCGGCGCGGGAGGTCCTCCGATCCCTTCGTCGTTGACAGTGGGCAGACCCGGCCTCCCGCCGCCCACCTATCCACATCCCGATGACCTTCAGGTATATCTTCGTTTGAAACCGCCTTAGCTCTACTTCCCCAGCTTGCTACGTCGCTGCATGTGCATCATTTTCTACCTCTCGATCGGATGGTCCAACGTCACCTATTTTTTTCTATTGTTAGAGGTAAAGCTACTTCATGGAGTCGAATCTTGTACTCCCTCTGTCCGAAAATACTTGTCATTGAAATGGATGTATCTAGATGTATTTTAGTTCTAGACACATCCATTTTGATGACAAGTAATTCTGGACGAAGGGAGTACTTGGTTCAAACAAGAAATAAAGTGGGGGTGGGGGAATTCAGTATGTACATCGGACTTGGTACAAACAGGAAGGAAAGGGGGTGAAAGTAGTACAGACTGGTCATCCAACCGGTCTCTTGGTCGAAAAGGGAAATATAGGGGTAATGGTGTACACAGTGGTATGACCAGGACTAGATTTGCTATCCAGACATAGGAGTAGGTGGCTAGAGTGAACAAAAATGGGACCAACCCAGATATGTTTCTTGGATGTTTGTTTCTCGGGGCAACAAAGTATGAATCACCACTTTATGCCCATGTTTACGTACATGGTGCTGGACTGCTGGTGCACCCACTGTCCCATGCCCTTATACCAAATATTTAGATGTTCTTAATCTGATGTCCCTAGTAAAAATGAAGCCATGCCACTGTTATAAGCCATGACAAGTTTAGCCAAATGTGTTTGCCTGTAATTGTTTGAGACTCTGACTGTTTCCTCTGTACCTTTTTGTGCAAACAGGGATATCCAATTCACCTAGTTGCTGTTGTGACCTTTTGGTGCACTGCACAAAACTCTTCTTAAAAGAAGTGACTTTTGTGATGTTTAACTGGAATGTCAGAATGGGACAGTTGGTTCATTTTGGTGGAACTACACAAAGGGAGATCTGTGTTCCAATACTCATCATCCATATTGGCGCCATAACCTTCCTTTAGGTAAGAATGATATTTAATGCATGTGTTCATCTCTATTTTCCGACTGCCATGAGAAAATAATGCTATGTTTTACTAGTACACTTGTACTCCCTCACTGACAAAACCAATTCTGAAATAGAAGGCCAATCATGTACTTGGTTTCACCAACTGGTGAGGAGAAAGAGAAACAGAGCATGAAGAGGAAGAAGAAGAAGAATAAACAGTGCCAAGGCGATCTTTCTGAAGCCAGAGGCCTCAGTCGAGGCCATTCAAGGGCTCCGGCCACGACTACCTTACATGTGAGACAATCCTCCAGGGAGACCTTCCACTTCTGCTGTCTCACTTAATTAATTAGGAGTACTTAAGTACCACTAATTTATTGCTGCCTAATTTTCCTGTCGAAGTTAAACAACTCTTTAGTAGGATCCTATGCTAAATAATGTACGTGTGTATGTTTGTGTATGGAGGTGAATCATGTGGTGGAGCAGGGAGGGAATATTATTAGTGTCATGACATAATAGTGCTATTGTTTTGCATGTCAATTTATTGCCACTGGTTCAATGAGGCAATGGTTTGCGTATTGCCATCATGAATTTGATGCTACTGTTTGAGTAATATGCTAATGTCTTCCTATCCTTTCTCACTAAGATAATGAAGGTTTCACCTTGTTCCTACTTGTGCAAACAGGGATCATGTTGTGCCAATCATACATTTTAGTGGAACTACACAAGACAATACAATGAATTGTATCCCAGCCAGTGCTTTAACTCTGCTGGAAGTTCTTGATAATCTTTCGATATAATCTCAGCACTGGTAAACAAGAGTGATTTCAACCATACATTTGAAGTGCACAAAAAAATATACTATTGAGTGATTCCAGTGAGTGATTTATCATCTCTTATGGTACTAAAAGAATAAGCTTTTTTCTCAGGTTGGTACGGGCCTAAGGCCTTCATCCATATTAGTTTGCTGTCATCTCTATTTGTATCGTGCTACTATCATGAGAATTTCCTTTATCTTTGCACGTTAAAGTTTTGCAACCTATGATAAATGGCAATGCTTTGAGTGTTGAGCTAATTGGCACTGATTAAATAAACTAATACCTCTCTTTAAGCAAGACTACTATGTTGCTAACTTTACCCATTAAGATAATAAGGGTGCTTCTATTTGTTAGTGTATGTTTCATCAACTAGTCCCACTATTACAGTAATCTCACTCTCTCAATATATGTGCCAACAGGGATGCTCGATTTTGGTGGAACTGCACAAAAACTTTGGGTGCTTCATTGCCTCGACAGCTTCCGTCCTTTCCTATCAGTCGCTAATCTCGGCTTGCTTTCTTCCTTCGCTATCAGTCGCTTCGCTTATCTCGGCTTCTATTCAAAGGAAATAGTAATTGATATGCTACCTCACACAGGTTGGTACTGGTCTTTATCCTGATTATTGTGCTTGTCATGTATTGGTAATTTGGTATTGTGCTACTGTTTGCCAATTTTATAAAGGAGTAACTTGGAGCGTGAACTCGCAGGCAAATCATTGCATTGGGTGATTTCAGTAGAACTGCACAAAATGATCAGATGGACAGATACTTATGCTACTGCCATGTACTCCAAAGTTCACTCAGACAAGCATCAATGTTGACAAGAAGTGCCTATATTCATTCGAGTATCAACTGGCGTCAACCAGTTGTCAAACTCCCAAGTATTAGGAGAGTGAACCCCAAAAATATTGCTTGGCGCATAGCCCAGAAGAACACAGTCCAGTCTTTGGTCCCAACTTGTGCCTTTTGGTTATCGACAGGTATGGTAGCGAACTGTATGGCATGGAGTCTAAAGATTCCAGACAAGTTGGTTGACGCGTATATTCATCTGGCACTTAATCAGTCTGCACGTCAGGGATGCTCCATTGCAGTTGAACTGCACAAGAAATTTGGGTGGTTCATTTTCTCAACCGCCTCCTTTCTCGTCTGCAATGTAGAATTTTGGCAAGCTACAGGACCAAGATGAACTAGTAAACTTGTTGGATGAAAGTAGTGGCCAAGTTGCTCAAACCTCGCTCGGCATGAGGCCACTATTTGAGGATAAACCTACAAGCAAAGTTCACATTGTCTATGCTGCCTCTTATGTACTCAAAAGTTTACTCGTACAAGAACTAATTTTAGCAAGAAGTACCTCCGACTGAACACCATTTACCAGTCTATACCCTAGGTAATTAAAGTTCGTCCATGGATCATATTGGTTGTGATCTCAATCATTTGGATGCATAAACATACTGAACATGTGTATATCTGAATCTTTTTGTGAATTATGGATGAGTATTGTCATGTGAACTATCAATCATTTGGATGCATAGATATGCTGAGCTTGTGTATATATGAATCTTTTGAGTTGTTGATAGTGAATGTTGGCTATGAATATGAACGTGTCCTGTGAACCTGAGTTTGATACGAATGTTTACCTTTTCTGTTGTATTTGTGTGTGAACTTGTTAGTATGCCTACTATGGGGTATGTGACGTGTGGGTGTCAACGGCACACCTTCTTCCCGAGAAGAATTGCACCTGCTTTTTAGGGTAGCAACGGCGCATCAGCTCTTTTTAATCTTTTTATTACTCTGTCTTCCCCTCTCCCCCGCTCAACCCCTGCCATAATGTTTTCGGCCTCAAAACAAACATAGTACTCGTTGTTTTTGGGAATTGATGAAAAATCGAGTGCTGGTTTCTGTAGGTTGGCCCGCCCAGCAAATGGGCTGCTGGTCCACCACGACGGACTGGGAGGCTAAAAATACAAGTTGTATGGTGCAGAGGCAAGTAAAAAACGCTATCGAGAGCCATCAACTGAAGAAGAAAAATCGCTCCTGATGTGCTTCTTCACACTACAAAAAAAGACACATCTGTGACATTTTGGGCCGAACAAAAAAAAATTCTGTCATACTTATGACACTTCTATGATGATAATTGTGACAAAACCCGGTATCATCATAGATGTGGTGGGCTCCTACTTCTATGACAAAAAATCATGACAGAAAATGGGCTTTTCGTCCTGGGCGGGCCGGAGACGCAGCTGCATGACATTCTTTGGGCCGTCCATGATGGAAAAAACCATGGTAGAAGCGAGGGCGAGGAAAATTTCGGGGAGTTCCCGATTATGGTGGGTGGTCGGGGGCCGAGCGATGCGCATTTCTCTCGCACACGTACGCGCGTGTGTGCGAGGCGTTGGCTCTAACTGAACCCGAGCGAGGCGTTGGGCTCTAACTGAACCCGAGCGATTGCACTGCAGGCTACGCGTTACTGAACCCGAGCGACCGATCGATGGCTGTTAACTGAACCCGATCGAGCAATTCCTTTGCTATTGCTGCTAACTGAAGCCGATCGATGCTTCCTCTGGATGAACAGTGAGCGTTGTGGGGGGGAGGGTGGATGAACAGTGAGCGGTGGGGGTGGATGCAGGACCCCGTGGCGTTGCCTTTGGATAAACAGGACGACCCCGTGGAGGGCTGGATGAATAGTAGACGGTGAAGGGGTGCCTGTGGAGGGGTGGTTGAACAGTAGCCGTGGAGTAGCGCACGGTGGAGGCTGGATGAACAGGAGCCCGTGGAGGCTGGAGGAGGTCAACGGTAGCTCGTGGAGGCTGGAGGAGGTCGACGGTGGAGATGAACAGTATCCCGTGGAGTCCCATTTTGCGGTACGCCACACCCCTCTCGATGAACAGGACCCTCGTTTCGACTGTAGCGCTCCAACACAAGTCCGTTTCGTCCGTTTTGCGGTACGCCACACCCCTCCCGATCAACATGACCCCCGTTTCGACCATAGGAGGTCTGTTTCCTCCGTTTTGCGGTACGCCAGACCCCTCCCGATGAACATGATCCCATTTCGAACATGGCTGGTCGAACACAAGGCCGTTTCCTCCGTTCTGCGGTATGCCAAGCTTCGTTTCCATCGCCTGTTCCGTCCAAGCCGGTTGGCGCCCACGCGTTCCGTTGCCTCTCGATGAACATGACGCATTCCATTGCCTCTCGATGAACACGACGCATTCTGTTGCCTCCGCATGAACACAATGACGACGCTGTTTCTCCGTTCCGACCCAGCGTTGTACACGAGCCCTGGCCGTACGTATGCGCGAGTAGGCGTTCGAGTCCCCGCCCGTATGTACACTACGTGGCCGTATTTTCTTTCTTGCACACTGTCCGCTGTATGTACGTGTACATGCTACGTGCGCGCCTCTACTACGACTCGTGCGCGCCTCTACTACGACATGTGCACGCCTCTATATCCACCAGTATGTACGTACACATTCGCGACCAGAATGACAACGCTACGTACGCTTCGACCAGGTGGGTCCCGACTGTCATGCACTTCCTTGCATGCGAAGATGTAGCCGGTGGGTCCCAGCAGTCAGGGGGGCGAATCATTTTTTTTGCCCGGACGCACTTCCTTGCGTGCAAAGGTGTAGCTGGTGGGTCCCAGCAGTCAGGGGGGAATATTTTTTTCGCAAAATACGGTGTCCCATCTGGTGGGTCCCTGCTGTCAGGTGGAGGAATAATTATTTTGCGCATAATAAGAAGGCACTTCCTTGCGGCCGCCATGGACCCAGCTGTCAACCTCTCCACGCATAGTACTCTTCCGATGGAACTCGGTCGTTGACCACATTGACCACGCCGCGCTGAGAGCACCAGGGCGGTGGACGACGGCGAGGCCTAGTAGGGGGACGACACGGAACCTGGGAAGAGGTAGCAGTGGATGCCCACGCGAAGAGGAGTACGAGGGTTCACTTGTTCGGTTGCGGTGTGATGCTGCCGTCTCCGCATAATAACAGGGGGTGTGGGTTAGTAGAGGGATGGCCTGGCCAGCGGTGGGAGTAGTAGGGGGCGGTGAGGCCTCCGCGGTATCACAGTCGGCCACGGGAGGCAGGAGCATGCGGCACGACCGGCGCTGCTTTGGGTGGCTGGAGCACGAAGACCAGAGGTCGAAGAAGCACTACGGCCGTTGGATGGACATCATACGGTCACTGGAGAATTGACTAGGTTGACAAAGCCCTCCGTCCCTGTCAACTTAGTAGGCCCACAAGTCAGCCTGCCACTGTACTGGGTCCCAGCTAGCAGGGGGAGTATTCATTTTTTTGTGCGTAATAAGGAGGCACTTCCTTGCGTGCGAAGATATAGCTAGTGGGTCCAAGCTGTCAGCAACGGTAATGTTTTTTTCGCGAAATACGGAGGCCCTTTCGATGGGTCCCAGATGTCAGGTGGAGGAATCATTATTTTGCACGTAATAAGGAGGCATTTCCTTGCGTGCAGCCGTGGACCCAGCTATCAGCCTCTCCACATACTAGCAGGGGGTATTCATTTTTTTGTGCGTAATAAGGAGGCACTTCCTTGCGTGCAAAGATATAGTTAGTGGGTCCAAGCAGTCAGCGGCGCTAACGTTTTTTCGCGAAATACAGAGGCCCTTTCGGTAGGTCCCAGATGTCAGGTGGAGGAATCATTATTTTGCGCGTAATAAGGAGGCATTTCCTTGCGTGCGACCGTGGACCCAGCTATCAACCTCTCCACATACAGTCCACTTCAGATGCATGTCGGTCGTTGACCACATTGACCAGGCCGTGCCGAGCACACCAGGGCGGTGGACGATGGCGAGGCCTAGGAAGGGAATGACACGGAGGCAGGGTAGACTCGGCAGTTGTTTCCCACGCGGAGGGGAGTACGACTGTATGAGGGTTTACTGGTTCGTCTGCCATCGGCGGAGAATAACAGCAGGTGTGGGTGAGTAGAGGGATGGCTAAGCCAACAATGGGAGTATGGTGGGGCGGTGAGGCCTGTGGGGCAGCACAGCCGACCGCGGGGTGGAGGGAGCAGGCAGTCCCACTGGCGCTTGTTTGAGCGGCTGGAGCAGGAAGAGCAGAGATTGAAGAAGCACGACGGCCGTTGGATGGAAATCCAACAATCACGGCTTGTGCGTCAACCTTTTTTTAGGAAAGCCTCAAATCTATGGAAAACAACATACAACCTGATGGGGTTATGTACCTAGGGTAGGGTCATGGACCTGATCTAAAGTACCTTACCCAAGGACACCCTTAGAAGAAGTCGCCTTCCAGTCGACCAACGAGGGACACACTCGACTGACTTGAAGGACTCGACCACGAAGACTCACTCGACCACCAGAAGGTCAAGAGGCACTCTGCACTGCAACGGCCTGTAATCAAGTAGACTTTATGATAGTAAAGGCACTTTATGTGGGGCGTTACTAGTAACGCCCCAGCCTTAACTCACCTTAAACCCTCTCCTATGTGGGCTGGCTGGGATCCTGGCGCACTCTATATAAGCCACCCCCCTCCACAGGCAGAGGGGTTCGGCACCTTGTAACTCATATACTCATAATCCACTCGACCGCCTCCGGGCTCCGAGACGTAGGGCTGTTACTTCCTTCGAGAAGGGCCTGAACTCGTACATCCTTTGTGCTTACAACCTCTCCATAGCTAGGACCTTGCCTCTCAATACCTACCCCCCACTCTACTGTCAGGCTTAGAACCACGACAGTTGGCGCCCACCGTGGGGCCGGTGTTTTAGCGATTTTGTGGAGAAGTTGCAATTCTTCCGAGTACTTTCATCATGGTGTCTGTTGGAGTTTTGGTCGGGGGTCAAGAGATCCGTCTCGGCACTCTCACCTTCATCGCCGACGACTCCGCGTGGCTCCATGAGGCTCCACTCGACGTTGATGCGCTCCCCGTCCGCGGTGCGATGCATTTTCGTGCGTATGACCGCGGCGTTCTGCTGCGGCAACCGTCGACCCAGTATCGGTCGGCTCCTCCATCGTCCACCCTCCCGGTATTCCGCCGGCGCAAGCGCTCGGGCCGGTCGAGGCTTCAGCGATGGGTGAGGCACGCGGTGGCTCGCCAATCGGCCACCACCCAAGTTGCGGCAATCGAGCCCGACGAACCTCTCTACGGCTTGTTCGATCAGTCGACTGGCTCCGTAGAGACTGCATCCGAGTGCAGTAGCAGTGATCCAGCGGCGGAAATCTTGATGGTCGACGGGCCCCACAGTCCTCCTGGCTTCGCCCGTGGTGGTGGAGCAGGTGACGGCGGCGACCCTACACGAGGCTACGAAGAGTACCAGCCCGCGCCACTCGACTCTCTGCAAAGAGAGGAACTTCGCCGCAGGAACGAGGATCCCCTGCATATTCCCATCGCAGGAGAAACCCCCGAGGCAGGTGCCTTGGAGGAGGCGCGTCTGGCCAATTTGGCCGAGTGCACTTGACTGGAGAATCTTCAGCGAGCACTCGACGAGCGCGCGCGGCAACGAGTTCCCGACACCAGTCGACGTCAACTCTTCCCGCCAACTCAGGTATATCGAACCCCAATTCAGAATTTAGCAGCCGCGACCCGTATAGCAGAGTCCATCCAGCCTTCGCAGTCGGAAGCTGGCAGAGGTTTGCTGCAGATCAGGGATCTGCTCCGGGTAGCAGGAGATCAGAATTCAGCCGTGTCTCAGTCGCGCAACAGAATTCACAGTCGATCCGTCACTGTGAATACGGTTCAGTCGGCTCACAGCCCCAGATCGCCTCCGCGGCGTGAAGGGAGCGAGAATCAGCGAGATCAATATGGTGACAGACTCGACCGAGATGATAGGCGTCGAGTGCCCTATTCCCCTCCGAGTGGTGGGTCTTACGCTCCTCGGCAGCCAGATGATAGGCGTCAGTACAGTACAGGGCGTAGGGTTCCAGTCGACCCCAAAGAACCAGGCTTCAACGCGCGATCCATTATCGTGCAAGGGTTGGTTGACCGGAACAGAGCCCATCGAGGTGGACTCGACAGAGATGTACCCACAAGCAGTCGATGCATGTTTCTGGTCCTGAATGTTTCAGCAGAGCTATCAGAGCCGCAGTTATCCCTCCCAATTTCAGGTTGGCAACAGGAGTCAGCAAGTTCACTGGTGAGTCTAAGCCTGAAACTTGGCTTGAAGACTACCGAGTGGTAGTTCAGATTGGTGGTGGGAACGACGAAGTGGCCATGAAGCATTTGCCCCTCATGTTGGAAGGTTCTGCCAGGGCATGGTTGACTCAATTACCTCCTAGCTGCATTTACACTTGGGAAGATCTGTCCCGAGTGTTCGTCAGGACGTTTGAAGGAACTTGCAAGCGACCAGCTGGATTGATAGAGTTGCAACTCTGCGTGCAGAAAACTAATGAGACTCTTAGAGAGTATATTCAGAGGTGGATCACTTTGCACCACACTGTGGAGAATGTGTCTGATCATCAGGCAGTCTGCGCCTTCAAAGATGGTGTCAAGAACAGAGAACTGAGTTTGAAGTTTGGTCGAACCGGTGACATGACCTTGAGTCGGATGATGGAGATTGCTACCAAGTACGCCAACGGCGAAGAAGAGGACCGACTCCGAGGCGGCAAGCACAAGGCGAGTCAGTCGGAAACAGAAGCGGAAGGCTGAACCGGCAGCTCCTGGAGAGGCTCTGGCCGTGACTCAAGGAAAGTTTAAGGGGAAACCAAAAGGATCCTGGAACCCCAAGAAGGTAAAGGATAAAGAAGGGAACGACGTGATGGATATGCCATGTCACATTCACACGAAGAAAGACAAAGAGGGGAATATCATTTACCCAAAGCACACCACTCGCCAATGTCGACTCCTGATCCAGCAGTTTCAGGGAAAACAGTCTAAGGACAAGGAGAAGGAGTCGGACAAGGCCGAAGACAAGGAGGACAGTGAGGAAGGATATCCGCATATCAACTCCACTCTGATGATCTTTGCAGATGTGGAAAGCAGAAGTCGACTGAAAGTGATTAACCGAGAGGTGAACATGGTTGCCCCCGCAAAAGCAAATTATCTGAAGTGGTCTCAAACACCCATCACATTCGACCAATCTGATCACCCGACTCATATTGCCACCCCTGGGAGGCAAGCTTTGGTGGTCGATCCAGTTGTCGAAGGCACTCGACTGACAAAGGTGCTGATGGATGGTGGAAGTGGGCTGAACTTATTGTATGCAGACACATTGAAAGGTATGGGCATTCCGATGTCCCGACTGAGCACTAGTAACATGAGCTTTCATGGAGTTATACCAGGGAAGAAGGCCGAGTCACTCGGCCAGATAGCTCTGGACGTGGTGTTTGGTGATTCGAAGCATTTTCGCAAAGAAAAGTTGACGTTTGAGGTCGTGGATTTTCAGAGTGCATATCATGCCATTTTGGGGAGACCAACTTACGCACGATTTATGGCTCGGCCATGCTACGTGTACCTCAAATTGAAGATGCCCGGCCCCAAAGGAGTGATCACTGTCACCGGTGATCGGAAAAAGGCAGAAGAGTGCTTTCAGAAGGGCTCCAAGATCGCCGATTCCCAGGTGACAGCGGTCGAGTTCGAAGAATATAAGCAAAACGCAGATCCGAGTGACTTGCTGCGATCCAAGAAGCCCGCCACAGAGTCTGCATTCCAGTCGTCCGGTGAGACAAAGCCTGTTCACATTCACCCGACCGACCGCGAAGCAGCTCCGACCCGCATCTCCACGACACTCGACCCAAAATAGGAAGAAGCGCTCATCCAGTTCCTCCATGAGAACTGGGACATTTTTGCATGGAAGCCCGCTGACATGCCAGGTGTTCCCAGGGGACTGGCTGAGCATCGCCTAAGAGTCGACTCATCTGCCAAACCAGTCAAAGAACATCTTCGGCGGTCCGCCGTCCAGAAGAGAAAAGCCATTGGTGAAGAAGTGGCTCGACTGTTGGCGGCAGGATTTATCCGAGAGATATACCACTCCGAGTGGCTCGCTAATGTCGTCATGGTTCCTAAGAAGGACAAGTCGCTCCGAATGTGCATTGATTTCAAGCACATCAACCGGGCCTGCCCGAAAGATCATTTTCCTCTCCCTCGCATAGATCAAATTGTTGAGTCGACCGCGGGATGTGAGAGGTTATCTTTTTTAGATGCCTACTCCGGGTACCACCAGATCCGTCTGTACGGGCCCGACGAGGTAAAAACAGCTTTCATCACTCCATTCGGGTGCTTCTGCTATATCACCATGCCATTCGGCCTCAAGAATGCCGGAGCCACATTTATGCGAATGATTCAGAAGTGTCTACTCACTCAAATCAGTCGGAATGTGGAAGCTTATATGGATGATATCGTTGTCAAGTCACGAAAAGGTTCCGACCTGCTCGCTGACCTCGCCGAAACATTTGCCAACCTCAGAAGGTATGATATCAAGCTCAATCCATCAAAGTGCACATTTGGAGTTCCTGGTGGCAAGTTACTCGGTTTTCTCGTTTCCGAACGGGGAATCGACGCTAACCCAGAGAAGATTGGCACTATTCTCCGAATGAAACGCCCTGTGTGAGTGCACGATGTCCAGAACCTTACTGGATGCTTGGCCGCATTAAGTCGATTCATCTCACGACTCGGTGAAAAGGCATTGCCTCTTTATCGACTGATGAAGAAGACAGACAAGTTCGAGTGGACTCCAGAAGCTGATGCAGCGTTTGCCGAGCTAAAAGCTCTGCTCTCCACCCAGCCGGTGCTTGCTGCTCTAATCAGCAAAGAGCCTCTGTTGCTCTATATCGCAGCCACAGGACAAGTCGTCAGTACCGTGCTAACGGTCGAGCGGGAAGAAGAAGGAAAAGCCCACAAAGTTCAGCGCCCAGTGTATTATTTGTCTGAAGTCTTGACTCCATCCAAGCAGAGATATCCTCATTATCAGAAGCTTGTATATGGAATATACATGACCACAAAGAAGGTTGCTCATTATTTCTCTGATCATTCCATCACAGTCGTCAGCGACGCTCCACTATCAGAGATTTTGCACAATAGGGATGCAACTGGTCGAGTGGCCAAATGGGCGATTGAACTTCTTCCCCTTGATATCAAGTTTGAGGCAAAGAAAGCCATTAAGTCCCAGGCAATAGCAGATTACCTTGCCGAGTGGATTGAACAGCAGCAGCCGACTGAAGTTCACTCGGAGCATTGGACCATGTTTTTTGATGGCTCTAAGATGTTGAATGGTTCCGGTGCTGGGGTTGTCCTGGTTTCCCCCAGAGGAGATAAGCTCAGATATGTGCTCCAGATTCACTTTAATTCCTCCAACAATGAGGCAGAATATGAAGCCCTCTTATATGGGTTGCGCATGGCCATTTCACTCGGCGTCCGTCGCCCGATGGTCTATGGCGACTCGGATTTAGTGGTCAATCAGGTGATGAAAGAGTGCGACGTGAGAAGCCCAGCCATGACTGGATACTGCAGTGCAGTGAGGAAGCTGGAAAAGAAGTTCGAGGGGTTGGAGCTCCATCATATACCCTGACTGAAAAATCAAGCAGCTGATGATCTAGCAAAGATAGGTTCCAAGAGAGAAGCCATTCCGAGTGGTGTGTTCTTGGAGCATATACACACTCCGTCAGTCAAAGAGGATCCTTTCACCGAAGAAACTCCACAGCCCAAGAGTGCCACAGATCCGACTGAAGTTGAAGTCCCAGCGGTGGTCGACTTGATCATGGAGGTTTTGGTGGTCATTCCCGACTGGACGATTCCGTATGTCGCATATATCCTGAGGAAAGAGCTCCCGGAGGATGAGGATGAGGCTCGACAGATCGTCCGTCGATCTAAGGCCTTTACCGTAATCAAAGGACAATTATACAGAGAAAGCGCGACTGGAGTTGGTCAGAAGTGCATAACACCAGAAGAAGGTCGACTCATCCTCAATGATATTCACTCGGGGACCTGTGGTCATCATGCATCCTCTCGGACCATCGTGGCCAAAGCATACCGAGCCGGATTTTACTGGCCAAAGGCGAATGAGATGGCAAAAGAGATAGTGGATAAGTGCGAGGGATGTCAATTCTACTCGAATATGTCACACAAGCCTGCGTCGGCTCTGAAGACCATTCCACGCGTCTGGCCTTTCGCACTATGGGGATTGGACATGGTCGGTCCTTTGAGAACAGGACGAAGTGGCTTCACGCATGTACTGGTGGCAGTCGACAAGTTCACCAAGTGGATCGAGGCTAAACCAATCAAGAGCCTTCACACCGGTACTGCTGTTAGCTTCATCAGGGAACTAATATTCAGATATGGAGTCCCACACAGCATCATTACGGATAATGGGTCGAACTTTGACTCAGAGGAATTCAGAGCTTTCTGCAACTCCCAGGGCACACGGGTCGACTACGCTTCAGTCGCCCATCCGCAGTCGAATGGACAAGCAGAGCGAGCTAATGGACTGATTCTTAAGGGATTGAAGCCTCGACTGATGCGTGATCTCAAACACGCGGCTGGAGCTTGGGTCGACGAACTTCCCTCAGTACTCTGGGGACTACGGACCACACCTAATCGGTCGACCGGAAGAACTCCATTCTTCTTGGTCTACGGAGCTGAAGCAGTCTTCCCGAGTGATCTTCTCCACAATGCTCCTCGAGTTGAAATCTACAACGAAGCAGAGGTTGAACAAGCGCGGCAAGACGCAGTCGACCTTTTAGAGGAAGAAAGGGAGATGGCTCTGATCCGATCGACCATCTACCAACAAGATTTGCGTCGTTTCCACGCCAGAAATGTGAGAGGTCGAGCCTTCCAGGAAGGAGATTTGGTTCTTCGAGTGGATCAGCACAAACCACACAAGCTTGCTCCTTCTTGGGAAGGCCCCTTCATCGTCACCAAGGTTCTCCACAACGGGGCGTACCGTATTTACAACGTCGAGCATAATATCGACGAGCCCCGAGCTTGGAACGCGGAGCTACTCCGCCCATTTTACACTTAAGTTTTATCACTCGGATGAGTTGCAATAAAGTACTTCTATAGTTCATGGACCTCAAAATAATAGTGTCATAGTCCCTCCATAATTTCTGTCGCTTTTTATTTTTGTCCAATAAAATTCCCCCTCAGTGGGTGACTTAGCTGCAGCCCTGTGCTCGCCTAAGTTATAAAAATCCTACCGAGTGGTAAGCCAGCCTTCCACTCGGGGGCTTAGCTGCAGCCCTGCGCTCGCCTAAGTTATCAAAATCCTACCAAGTGTAGAGCAACCCTCTTACTCGGGGGCTTAGCTGCAGTCCAAGCACTCGCCTAAGTTACAAAAATCCTACCGAGTGAAGAGCAACCCTCTCACTCGGAGGCTTAGCTGCAGTCCAAGCACTCGCCTAAGTTACAAAAATCCTACCGAGTGAAGAGCAACCCTCTCACTCGGAGGCTTAGCTGCAGTCCAAGCACTCGCCTAAGTTATAAAAATCCTACCGAGTGAGGAGCAACCCTCTCACTCGGGGGCTTAGCTGCAGCCCTGTGCTCGCCTAAGTTACAAAAATCCTACCGAGTAGTAAGCCAGCCTTCCACTCGGGGACTTAGCTGTGAATCTGTTTCTCCTAAGTTATCAAAATCCTACCGAGTGGTAAGCCAGCCTTTCACTCGGGGGCTTAGCTGCAGCCCTGTGCTCGCCTAAGTTACAAAAATCCTACCGAGTGAAGAGCAACCCTCTCACTCGGCGGCTTAGCTGCAGCCCTGTGCTCGCCTAAGTTACAAAAATCCTACCGAGTGAGGAGCAACCCCCCCCCCACTCGGAGGCTTAGCTGCGAATCCGTTTCGCCTAAGTTATCAAAATCCTACCGAGTGTAGAGCAACCCTCTCACTCGGAGGCTTAGCTGCGAATCCGTTTCGCCTAAGTTATCAAAATCCTACCGAGTGTAGAGCAACCCTCTCACTCGGGGGCTTAGCTGCAGTCCAAGCACTCGCCTAAGTTATCAAAATCCTACCGAGTGTAGAGCAACCCTCTCACTCGGAGGCTTAGTGTCAGGACCCCGACTCGATGTCACATCGATCTAGCTGGTAACACTTCATATCACTTTGCGGCCTCACGCACGGTATTCCCACGGGTGTCGCCTTACCTTTGCCCGGGACCGTTTGCGCCTTTTGGCTCACGTATATGATAGTGTCGCTAGCATCCATATGATAAAGAGCCCGGGCTGACATGACTAGTCGTAAACCCAAAGTGGCACAGACTTACAGGGACAGGCATCCATGACCCAGCTTCGAACGTGTCGGTCATCAGCAAGTGGGTCCGGGCTGTAGCACTGGGCTAGCAGGACTCCGGTAAACCGGGCTGTAGCGGGCTAACAGGACTCCGGTACTCAAAGCGTGACATTTCCCCGAAGGGACAGACACAGGAACGAAGAAGGACACATGCCGGCCAGCCTAAGTGTTCCAGAGCAGTAGCAAGCTACCATGGCTCAGCGGTAACACTAGGAGACATTTCCCGGTAAGAGAGGCTACTAAAGATAAACAACTAGATAGTCAGATCCCACACATACCAAGCATTTCAATCATACACACAATATGCTCGATATGTGTAAATACAACGGAGCATCACAACATGACTCTATGACACAAGTACTTTATTTAAGGCTCAGGGAGCCATACATATCATACACACAGGTACGGGTCTCACGACCCAACATACAAGTCATACAGTCATACAAGCCAACAGCGGAAGTAATTTGTCTGAGTACAGACAACTAGTAAAATAAAAGAGGCTTGGAAGCCTAACTATACTATGTGGTCCATCACAAGCTCAGGGTCACCACCTGGGTCTTTAGCCTACTCGTTGATGTCAACGTCTACATAGAACCCATCAGAAGGGGTTGCAGCGTCTTCTGTAAAAATGTAGATTATAGCAACATGAGTACAAAGGTACTCAGCAAGACTTACATCAGATCCTACATACATGCATAGTATCAAGAAGGGTCGGTGGAGTTATTGCAGTAAGCCAGCTTTGACTCTTGGCTAGACTATCCTACGATACTCCATTTGAAATAGTTTTGCGCACACGAGTCCACTATTCACCACTTCAATACACTACCGAGGATCCACCTCCGTCTTCCTACGGAAGAGCCATCCTCGGCACTCACACTTGTCTTGAGGCTTTTAACAGTTTCCATTTACTTGTCTATGAACTGTATAGGCAACCAAGTAGTCCTTTACCGCGGACGCGGCTATTCGAATAGATCATGTTAACCCTGCAGGGGTGTACTTCTTCATACATGTTTCCACCACTTAGCGTCTGCACACGACATGTGCTCGGCAGACTTCAAGCGAAAGCCGACGTGGGTGTAGACCACGACCTACCTAAACACTTAAGCCTCTAGTCCAGGTTTATCGCCTATTCAGGTTCCATCCGCAGGGAGTCCGGCCGAGGTTTCCCATACGGCCCCGAACGATGTGAACAGGGTTCCCGAGATACCTAACGGGTATTCGGTACACCGTGCCACGTACCTACCGCATCACAGCCCACCCCTACGGTCAGCGCTGTCCACGGCCTCCAGTAGGCTACAAACACCAGAAACTACTTGCAACTCCTGGACAGAGAGCTAAGGTGAATAAGAAGTCGAGCGGGGTCATATTTCAGGGCCCAATGTATGGTAGTAGCTGATTCTTAAATCACACATACAGATCTCAGTGCCTAAGGTCGGCTTCAATGAAACAACCCACCATGTACTCCTACATGGCCTCTCATCGATACCTTTACCAAATCGTGTTCACCACACCACTCTCATTACCAACATAATCATTTCACTCTAGCCCATCACCCAGATGAACCAGACCTGACACGACTCTAAGCATAGCAGGCATAGCAAGGTAGGAACAACACATACATAGGGCTCAATCAACTCCTACACATGCTAGTGGGTTTCATCTAGTTACTGTGGCAATGACAGGTCATGCAGAGGAAATGGGTTCAACTACCGTAGCACACAGCAGTTTGAATCGCGTTGTCTTAATGCAGTAAAAGAGAGCAGGAGCGAGAACATGGGATTGTATCGATATGATCAAATGGTTGGTTGCTTGCCTGATGGTTCGTTGCACGGATACGGTTCTTCGCTAGGGTAATCACGGTACTCCTCGGGAACAGATCCTGTCGCAAAGGATACCGATACACAACATTACCAAACAATATGCAACAATATGATGCATGCATGGAACATGGCAATATGAGTGTGTTGGGCTAATGCAACTAAAGCCAGTAGGGTTTGAGCAAATTTGAATCAAAGATTCAAATTTCAAATTCAAATATGGCCTTTTAAAGTGCCTTTTCTTATTCTGATTAAAACATCAATTTAACTTGTTTGATCATGCATGAAAATAGTACAGATGGATAGATTGGATTTTTCTGATCATTTTTCATATATAATTTGTCCAATTTGGAGTTACAGAATAAAAGTTATGAATTTTTGAAGTTTAAATAATATTCTGAATTCCTGATTTAATTTAAATCCAGAAATATCATTTACTGCGTCAGCCTGACATCACAGTGACATCAGCAGGTCAACAGAGCTGGCTCGGGTCAAACCTGACGTGTGGGGTCCACACGTCAGTGTCACAGGGGCTAATCCCGCGTTGACCCCGGGCTGGTTAGCTTTGACTAAGCCCTGGGCCCACTTGTCAGCGTCTGTAGGTGGTGGTTTAGTGGCTAATTAACTAGGCCACGTCAGCTCGCCGGAGTTCTGGCCGGCGGCGACCAACAGTGCGGCGGCGATAGTGGTTTTGGTCGTTTCGGCCACCAAATGGACCGCGGAGATCACCGGAGTGAAGCTGAGGACGACCCGCGGCTCTTGGCGGAGTCCGTTGGGGTCGGGGTGGCCGGAGTTGACGGCGGTGAGCTCGGTTGCGGCCGCCGGGGTTCGGTCGTGCACGGGAACGGTGCTGGAGCTCGAAGTCGAGCAAAGTGAGGCGCTAGGGATGCTCTACTGGGTTCTGTGAACGCGTTGGACTCGCCGGGGTGACCAAATGGTCACCGGAGCTGCGTCCGACGGCGAGCTCGGCGACGGCGGAGGTTCGGCCGTGGGTGGGAAGGAGGCTACGGTGAGGGAACGAGGGGGAGAAGAGGGGGAAACGGTGGCGTAGCTCACCGCGGTTGCAGTGGGCGTCGAAGCGGGCTCGGGGACGCGCTGGAGACGGCGAATTCGTCGACGACGGTGGTCGGAGCCCGAAGAGGGGAACGGCGACATGGCGGCGATGCAGGGCTTCCGGGGACTCGTGGAGCGGTGGGGAGGAAGAGGGAGTTGTGGCGGAGCTTCTGAGCTACTCGGGGGAGCGAGGGGTGGCCGGAGACAGTGGCTACGGCGAACGGCGGCGACGGTGTGCTTCGGCCGAGAGCGAGAGAGAGCGAGGGAGAAACGGGGGAGAGTGAGCGAGAGCAGGGGGAGAGGCGTGGCGTCGTCCAGGGCGTCGAGCGAGGAGGGGAGGCCAGGCAAGCAGGCGAGCAGGTGGCGTGGCGCGGTGGTGCGCGCGCGCGCCGGCCACACTCCCCTCCCTCTGTCTGGACGAAGACGACAGAGGGAGGGAGGTGGGCTGGGCTGGCTGGGCCAGCCAGCTGGCTGGGCCGCACAGTGGAGGAGCCCAGGTAGGTTTTTCCCCCCTTCTATTTATTTTCTGTTTTCTGTTTTATTTAATACTTCTGCAACTGTGTTGAATTAATTAAAATACCTAGGCAACTCCAAAATTCACCAAACTACTCCTGGTCCATAGTTGGATTATTTCCAACATGAAACATTTTAGTTTGGAGATATTTGAGCATTTAAATATTTTATATTATTTTAAATTCCCAAATTCAAATAGTTATGATTTAATTCAAAAACCCTAGGATGGCCTAGAAAAATGTGCACCACTTTTATCAGAGGTTCTGAACATTTCAAGTTTCAGGTTCATTTTAGAAGGGCATTTCAGGTTCATTGAAACAAGTCTAAAATGATGGAACATTCCACGTTTCAGGCATTTCAGGAACATACCAAGGCTAAAATGATGGACATTTTAGAAGGGCATTTCAGGTTCATTGAAAAATTATTTTAGTAACCCTAGTTGGTTTCAGAGGGGACTGGGGGTTCTGTCATCCCCATTTCAAGTTTCTGATGAAAGAGTAAACATGATGCAACACTCTAATGCATGACTAGCTAGGGTGTGACAACTCACCCCCACTCAAAAGAATCTCGTCCCGAGATTTGGGTTCCTCCGAGAAGAAGGCGGGATATTCGAGTCGAAGACGATCCTCCCTTTCCCAAGTTGCTTCATCTTCAGAGTGATGCGACCATTGAACCTTGAGAAACTTGATATTATGACGTCGCGTGGTACGTTCGGTTTGATCGAGGATGCGAATGGGGTACTCTCGATATGTAAGAATTATCTTGGAGATCAAGCGTTTCGTGGTCCACTTCACGGATAGGATCCGAGAAGCAACGTCTGAGTTGAGAAACGTGGAAGACATCGTGAACTCTGGAGAGGTGCGGAGGTAGTTCCAATTGGTAGGCAACTTCTCCTCGTTTGGCAAGAATGCGAAAAGGTCCAATGTAACGAGGAGCCAATTTGCCTTTGATACCGAAACGATGGGTTCCCTGCAGAGGGGTGACCCGAAGGTAAGCCTTCTCGTCAACCTCGAAAGTCATAGCCTTATGTTTTCGGTCATATTGACTCTTTTGACGGGATTGGGCTGTTTTCAACTTTTCACGAACGATACGAACTTGTTCTTCTGCTTCCTGAATCATATCCGGGCCAAAGAATTGTCTTTCCCCGGTCTCTGACCAGTTAAGGGGTGTTCGACATCGTCGTCCATAGAGAACTTCAAAAGGGCTTTACCCAAGCTAGATTGATAGCTGTTGTTGTAAGCGAATTCGGCAAATGGAAGGCACTTCTCCCAGTCCATTCCGAAAGAGATAACGGAGGCTCGAAGCATGTCTTCTAGAATTTGGTTGACGCGTTCCACTTGACCACTTGACTGAGGGTGGAAAGCGGTGCTAAAGGAGAGACGGGTTCCCATAGCATTTTGGAAACTTTCCCAAAATCGAGAGGTGAAAAGACTTCCTCGATCCGAATTGATTTTCCAAAGGAACACCATGGAGAGACCACTATCCGGGAGATGTATAAATCTGCCAGTTGGCTAGCGGTTATACTCTCACGAACAGGTAGGAAATGAGCTACTTTGGAAAGACGATCGACCACGACGAAAATAGCATTATTCCCTCTCTTGGTCCTGGGAAAACCGGTAATGAAATCCATACTAATTTTATCCCATTTCCATTCAGGAATAGCTAAGGGTTGAAGGGTGCCAGCAGGTCGTTCATGCTCTGCTTTTACACGACGACAGACGTCGCAATTTGCAATATACTGAGCAATTTCTCTCTTCATCCTAGTCCACCAGAACCTCTGGCGTAGGTCCTGATACATCTTAGTACTACCGGGATGAAATAGTGAGAGGAGATTCATGGGCCTCCTTAAGGATCAACTGCCGCAGATGCTGGTTCTTGGGAACCACTAGACGATTCTCAAAGTACACAACACCATGATCATTTGTGGAGAAACAACTAGCACCTCCGCTAGCAATGTTCTCTTTGATTTTAGATATCCCTTATCTCGCTTTTGGGCAGCGATGATTTGATCCGTAAGAGTAGGTTTTTCCACCAAGGTGGAGAGAAAACCTTGAGGAACAATGTGAAGGTTAAGCTTTCGAAATTCCTCATGGAGAAACGGTTGACTTTGTTGTAACATCAGGTTGTTACAATAAGATTTACGACTTAGCGCATCAGCCATGACGTTGGCTTCCCTGGGGTATAGGTTATTCCTAAGTCGAAGTCTGTGATCAATTCAACCCAACGTCTCTGTCTGAGATTCAAATCCGGCTGGGTGAAAATGTACTTCAGACTTTGGGTGATCAGTGAATATTTCGCAACGATTACCAAGGAGGTAATGTCGCCAGGTCTTAAGTGCATAGACTACGGCTGCAAGTTCTAGATCATGAGTAGGATAATTCTCCTCATGTGGGTGCAATTGCCGTGAAGCGTAAGCAATTACGTGTCGATCTTGCATAAGAATGCAACCTAGTCCTTGTCGCGAGGCGTCGCAGTAGATAACGAAGTCCTTGGAGAAGTCTGGCGGTACCAGTACGGGAGCAGAGGTCAGGCGTCTTTTCAGTTCCTGAAAACTGTGCTCACATTGTGGAGTCCATTCGAACTTCTTATCTTTCTTGAGGAGTTCGGTTAGAGGTTTAGCAACTTTGGAGAAGTTCTCGACAAAGCGACGGCAATAGCTCGCTAAGCCTAGAAAACTCCGAACTTGCTTGACCGATTCGGGTGGAGTCCAATCAAGGACGGCTTGAACTCGCTCAGGGTTAACCGCAATACCTTTACCAGATATTACATGACCCAGATAGGTCACTTCTGGCAACCAGAATTCACATTTAGAAAATTTGGCATAAAGGCGATGCTCTCGAAGTTTCTGCAACACTAGTCTTAGATGTTCGGCATGTTCTTCCTCGTTCTTGGAGTAGATGAGTATATCATCGAGATAAACTACGACGAATTTATCCAAATACTCCATGAAAATTGAGTTCATTAACCGAGAAAAGGTGGCTGGAGCGTTGGTTAAACCGAAAGACATGACGGTGTACTCGTATTGGCCATAACGAGTAACAAAGGCCGTTTTAGGAATGTCCCCGTTTCTGATTTTGATTTGATGGTAGCCCAACCTCAAATCCATCTTAGAGAAGACTGAAGATCCAGCGAGCTGATCATACAGGTCATTGATCCTGGGAAGTGGATATTTGTTCTTGATCGTGACCAAATTGACAGGTCGGTAATCTACAACCATCCGGTCCGTACCATCCTTCTTCTTAACGAATAGGACGGGGCAAGCCCATGGAGATGAACTAGGGCGGATGAAGCCCTTTTTCAAGGATTCATCGAGTTGTTTCTTAAGCTCGGCTAGTTCTAGGGGTGCCATCTTATAAGGTCTTCTAGCAATCGGAACGGTTCCGGGGATGAGGTCTATTACAAACTCAACATCCCTATCAGGTGGAACACCTGGCAATTCCTCTGGAAAGACATCCGGGAAGTCACGGACTACCGGAACATCCTCAAGGTCTGGTAAAGGGCTGGCGTTAAGAGAATATAATTGTCGCTTGGCTATTCGGGTCAAGACATTGACTATCTTTCCCGAAGGATGGGTGAGTTGAACAGTCCTAGAGAAGCAATCAATTTTGGCTTGATGAGCTGACATCCAGTCCATACCCAAAATGATATTAATATCTGAAGATTTAAGGGCTATCAAAGATGCGAGAAAAACAAGTCTGTCGACTTGGATTTCATTTCCATGGCTTACTCTAGAAGTTTGCCATTTGGATCCCGGAGTTTGAATTACCATAGAGGATGGCAAGTCACAGAATGCAACGTTATGCAAACGAGCATAATTTTCAGATATAAAAGAATGAGAGGCTCCGGTATCGAAAAGAACAGATGCCGGGTGGCAATTAACAAGAAGCGTACCGAGAACGACGTTGGGATCTTCTTGAGCTTCTTCGGCAGAGACACAGTTGACATGGCCACGTGAAGCGGTGACCGGTTTAGCATGGAATACTTTCCCTGTCGGCTTGCTACGGCCAACAGCTTTAGCAGATTGATTGGGGTTGGTCTGGGGACACTCACGCATATAATGACCAGATTCCCCACACTTGAAACAAGTCACGGAACTGGTACGTGGAGGAGCATTATTGGTTGGACCCCCATAGGGCTTAGCTGGAGCAGACTGTTGAGCGGGGCGAGGCGCCTGGAAAGATGGCCTCGGTGTGAACCTGGGTGGCAAGGCGGTGTTGGGTACCCACACGCGGCGCTTCTGAGGACCAGCACCGGATGAGGAACCCATGTCACGTCCATGCTTGCGTGTTGCGTCATAGTCTGTCTGACCAGTTTCAGCACTGATGGCTTTGTTGACAAGTTTCGGAAAAGATGTGCACTCATGCAGACGGAGGTCGCGGCGAAGCTCAGGACTAAGGCCCTTGCGGAACCTTGCTTGCTTCTTGGCGTCGGTAGACACTTCCTCAGTTGCATATCGGGCGAGCTTACCAAACTCTCTGCTATAGGCATCCACAGAAAGTCGGCCTTGGGTGAAATTGCAAAATTCTTCACGCTTACGGTCCATGAGACCCTCCGGAATGTGATGTTCACGGAAAGCCTCGCTGAACTCAGCCCAAGTAGTGACATGGCCCGCTGGGCGCATAGCTCCATAATTCTCCCACCAAAGACTGGCGGGGCCTTCAAGATGATATGCGGCAAAGGTGACCTTGTCAGCCTTCGCTACCAGCGCGGAACGCAGCTTGTGAGAAATACTGCGAAGCCAGTCATCAGCGTCGAGAGGCTCGACGGAGTGGTGGAACGTGGGTGGATGCAATTTGATAAAATCGCTGAGTGACACCACGTTAGCCCTCTGATGGTGTGCTGTATTCTGTTCAATACGCTCCAACAAACGGTTTGTCTCCCGCTTGTTTCTCTCAGCTTCCATCATCACCTCGGCTAGTGAAGGAGGATGAGGCAGATTTTCATTCCTGGCTTCACTGCCTTCGGCCTGCTCTTGGGAAGCAGGATTAGCGCGTGTGTTGACCATCCTAGGTAAACAAGACAATGATTTAGTCAGAATGTTGAGATTCCGACATGGGATACATAATGTAAGAAATAACTCGGAATGCAAGATGATCATCCGTATGACATGGTAGATACAGAAACTGCTTCTTTATTCCATCGTCATACACACCATACAAGGTTTAGTACAAGCCAAGCAAAGTACTAATACGGTGAAAAGAGGATTACATCTCATCGGAGGCATTCCAAGCTCCTATACATTATTTTTCTACATCTCCGGAAGAGTACAAACTAGTGGTACTACTACTAACTCAGACCGATCCGTAGTAGTCCTCGTAGAAGTCACCTCCATAGCCTGGAAGTTCAACATGATCATCCGGAAACAGACGGTCTCGCGGAGCTTGTGGACCATAGGGGCTAGGATGAGGCCTTGGACCAACAAACGGTGGCCTGCGGGGGCCGCGAGGTGGGGTGATGCCTCCTACATCACGCCAAACCATCACGTCTGGCAGAGCAGATCTCACAGGATAGAGATCGCGCATATCTGAATATCCAGCTTGCACCGCCGGTGCGAACCGAGTCAAAGTGGCCCAGTGGTCAGCACGGGTATTGAAGAGCTCTAACCTTAAGGCCCGATTTTCACGGTCCTTATCCTCGAGCATCTCAGCAGTGGTGCGAGTCCGTGAATCCTCCTGAGTGGAGTCAGCATAGATAGCCTGGAGATACCCTTGTGCTCCCGGAAGTGATCCTGGCATATACCGGAAGTCAGAGTCCCGAAATAACCCAGATGTGACTCGCATAATGGTCATCATAGAGTAGGCGGCATCCTGCACAGCCATCTCGATAGTAACCCCGAGTCCATAGGAGCAGTGAAGAGGCTCAGTGGATCCAGGATAAGATGGAAATATCCTGACAGTGCAGAGATACTGGCTTTGATTAAAATCTCGGAATTGCTCTTCGACCGTGTACTCAGGATACCAGCGGTATCCAGCCTCAGTCATTACCCTGACCAACTTAGCAGTATGGCCGGGTACATCTAGGCATCGAGTCAGGCGAACCACTTGATTGAGGTCGCGAGTGGCCATCTGAAAGCATAATCATAATGCAAAGGCATTAGAATTTCTAGCAAAATTTCGGCAGCATAACAGCTGTAAATGCTCAAAAAGGATATTGAGACATTTGACAAAGGATTTCGTACACACTCAACATCATCATATCAAGTCTTGAAACCATTCCTACAACATAATGTGGTAGAAGAACTGAGCTAGGCTGATAACCATCAAACTTATAAGGTACTACTGATTAGTAACACGTGAACCTGATAGAGAGAACAGATCCTAATTCCTTAACCCCCGGTGGAAGAATGGACTGACTCAGATCAGAAAGTCATAAGGTATAAGGAGTAAAAGAGCCTTACGTTCCATCCCACAAGCAATTCCCCTACATATAACTAAAGAATTTCTAGACTCAACATCGACCAGTTTGGCTTGGAGAACCTACAGGCAGTCCGGCTCTGATGCCAACGCTGTCAGGACCCCGACTCGATGTCACATCGATCTAGCCGGTAACACTTCATATCACTTTGCGGCCTCACGCACGGTATTCCCACGGGTGTCGCCTTACCTTTGCCCGGGACCGTTTGCGCCTTTTGGCTCACGTATATGATAGTGTCGCTAGCATCCATATGATAAAGAGCCCGGGCTGACATGACTAGTCGTAAACCCAAAGTGGCACAGACTTACAGGGACAGGCATCCATGACCCAGCTTCGAACGTGTCGGTCATCAGCAAGTGGGTCCGGGCTGTAGCACTGGGCTAGCAGGACTCCGGTAAACTGGGCTGTAGCGGGCTAACAGGACTCCGGTACTCAAAGCGTGACATTTCCCCGAAGGGACAGACACAGGAACGAAGAAGGACACATGCCGGCCAGCCTAAGTGTTCCAGAGCAGTAGCATGCTACCATGGCTCAGCGGTAACACTAGGAGACATTTCCCGGTAAGAGGGGCTACTAAAGATAAACAACTAGGTAGTCAGATCCCACACATACCAAGCATTTCAATCATACACACAATATGCTCGATATGTGCAAATACAACGAAGCATCACAACATGACTCTACGACACAAGTACTTTTATTTAAGGCTCAGCGAGCCATACATAACATACACACAAAGGTACGGGTCTCACGACCCAACATACAAGTCATACAGTCATACAAGCCAACAGCGGAAGTAACTTGTCTGAGTACAGACAACTAGTAAAATAAAAGAGGCTCGGAAGCCTAACTACACTATGTGGTCCATCACAAGCTCAGGGTCACCACCTGGGTCTTTAGCCTACTCGTTGATGTCAACGTCTACATAGAACCCATCAGAAGGGGTTGCAGCGTCTTCTGTAAAAATGTAGATTATAGCAACATGAGTAACACTATGTGGTCCATCACAAGCTCAGGGTCACCACCTGGGTCTTTAGCCTACTCGTTGATGTCAACGTCTACATAGAACCCATCAGAAGGGGTTGCAGCGTCTTCTGTAAAAATGTAGATTATAGCAACATGAGTACAAAGGTACTCAGCAAGACTTACATCAGATCCTACATACATGCATAGTATCAAGAAGGGTTGGTGGAGTTATTGCAGCAAGCCAGCTTTGACTCCTGGCTAGACTATCCTACGATACTCCAAGTTGAAATGTTTTGCGCACACGAGTCCACTACTCACCACTTCAATACACTACCGAGGATCCACCTCCGTCTTCCTACGGAAGAGCCATCCTCGGCACTCACACTTATCTTGAGGCTTTTAACAGTTTCCATTTACTTGTCTATGAACTGTATAGGCAACCAAGTAGTCCTTTACCGCGGACGCGGCTATTCGAATAGATCATGTTAACCCTGCAGGGGTGTACTTCTTCATACACGCTCTCACCGCTTATCGTCGTTTACACGACATGTACTCGGCAACCTTCAAGCGGAAGCCCAACGTGGGTGTCGGCCACGACCTACCTAATCACCTAAGCCTCCAGTCCAGGTTTATCGCCTATTCAGGTTCCATCCGCAGGGAGTCCGGCCGAGGTTTCCCATACGGCCCCGAACGATGTGAACAGGGTTCCCGAGATACCTAACGGGTATTCGGTACACCGTGCCACGTACCTACCGCATCACAGCCCACCCCTACGGTCAGCGCTGTCCACGGCCTCCAGTAGGCTACAAACACCAGAAACTACTTGCAACTCCTGGACGGAGAACTAGGGTGAATAAGAAGCCGAGAGGGTCCATTGGTTTCAGGCCCAATGCATGGTAGTAGCTGATTCTTAAATCACACATACAGATCTCAGTGCTTAAGGTCGGCTTCAATGAAACAACCCACCATGTACTCCTACATGGCCTCTCATCGATACCTTTACCAAATCGTGTTCACCACACCACTCTTATTACCGACATAATCATTTCACTCTAGCCCATCACCCAGATGAACCAGACCTGACACGACTCTAAGCATAGCAGGCATAGCAAGGTAGGAACAACACATACATAGGGCTCAATCAACTCCTACACATGCTAGTGGGTTTCATCTAGTTACTGTGGCAATGACAGGTCATGCAGAGGAAATGGGTTCAACTACCGTAGCACACAGCAGTTTGAATCGCATTGTCTTAATGCAGTAAAAGAGAGCAGGAGCGAGAACATGGGATTGTATCGATATGATCAAATGGTTGGTTGCTTGCCTGATGGTTCGTTGCACGGATACGGTTCTTCGCTAGGGTAATCACGGTACTCCTCGGGAACAGATCCTGTCGCAAAGGATACCGATACACAACATTACCAAACAATATGCAACAATATGATGCATGCATGGAACATGGCAATATGAGTGTGTTGGGCTAATGCAACTAAAGCCAGTAGGGTTTGAGCAAATTTGAATCAAAGATTCAAATTTCAAATTCAAATATGGCCTTTTAAAGTGCCTTTTCTTATTCTGATTAAAACATCAATTTAACTTGTTTGATCATGCATGAAAATAGTACAGATGGATAGATTGGATTTTTCTGATCATTTTTCATATATAATTTGTCCAATTTGGAGTTACAGAATAAAAGTTATGAATTTTTGAAGTTTAAATAATATTCTGAATTTCCTGATTTAAGTTAAATCCAGAAATATCATTTACTGCGTCAGCCTGACATCACAGTGACATCAGCAGGTCAACAGAGCTGGCTCGGGTCAAACCTGACGTGTGGGGTCCACACGTCAGTGTCACAGGGGCTAATCCCGCGTTGACCCCGGGCTGGTTAGCTTTGACTAAGCCCTGGGCCCACTTGTCAGCGTCTGTAGGTGGTGGTTTAGTGGCTAATTAACTAGGCCACGTCAGCTCGCCGGAGTTCTGGCCGGCGGCGACCAACAGTGCGGCGGCGATAGTGGTTTTGGTCGTTTCGGCCACCAAATGGACCGCGGAGATCACCGGAGTGAAGCTGAGGACGACCCGCGGCTCTTGGCGGAGTCCGTTGGGGTCGGGGTGGCCGGAGTTGACGGCGGTGAGCTCGGTTGCGGCCGCCGGGGTTCGGTCGTGCACGGGAACGGTGCTGGAGCTCGAAGTCGAGCAAAGTGAGGCGCTAGGGATGCTCTACTAGGTTCTGTGAACGCGTTGGACTCGCCGGGGTGACCAAATGGTCACCGGAGCTGCGTCGACGGCGAGCTCGGCGACGGCGGAGGTTCGGCCGTGGTGGGAAGGAGGCTACGGTGAGGGAACGAGGGGGAGAAGAGGGGGAAACGGTGGCGTAGCTCACCGCGGTTGCAGTGGGCGTCGAAGCGGGCTCGGGGACGCGCTGGAGACGGCGAATTCGTCGACGACGGTGGTCGGAGCCCGAAGAGGGGAACGGCGACGTGGCGGCGATGCAGGGCTTCCGGGGACTCGTGGAGCGGTGGGGAGGAAGAGGGAGTTGTGGCGGAGCTTCTGAGCTACTCGGGGGAGCGAGGGGTGGCCGGAGACAGTGGCTACGGCGAACGGCGGCGACGGTGTGCTTCGGCCGAGAGCGAGAGAGAGCGAGGGAGAAACGGGGGAGAGTGAGCGAGAGCAGGGGGAGAGGCGTGGCGTCGTCCAGGGCGTCGAGCGATGAGGGGAGGCCAGGCAAGCAGGCGAGCAGGTGGCGTGGCGCGGTGGCGCGCGCGCGCGCCGGCCACACTCCCCTCCCTCTGTCTGGACGAAGACGACAGAGGAGGGAGGTGGGCTGGGCTGGCTGGGCCAGCCAGCTGGCTGGGCCGCACAGTGGAGGAGCCCAGGTAGGTTTTTCCCCCCTTCTATTTATTTTCTGTTTTCTGTTTTATTTAATACTTCTGCAACTGTGTTGAATTAATTAAAATACCTAGGCAACTCCAAAATTCACCAAACTACTCCTGGTCCATAGTTGGATTATTTCCAACATGAAACATTTTAGTTTGGAGATATTTGAGCATTTAAATATTTTATATTATTTTAAATGCCCAAATTCAAATAGTTATGATTTAATTCAAAAACCCTAGGATGGCCTAGAAAAATGTGCACCACTTTTATCAGAGGTTCTGAACCAAGGCTAAAATGATGGACATTTTAGAAGGGCATTTCAGGTTCATTGAAAAATTATTTTAGTAACCCTAGTTGGTTTCAGAGGGGACTGGGGGTTCTGTCATCCCCATTTCAAGTTTCTGATGAAAGAGTAAACATGATGCAACACTCTAATGCATGACTAGCTAGGGTGTGACACTTAGCTGCAGTCCAAGCACTCGCCTAAGTTATCGAAATCCTACCGAGTGAAGAGTAAACCTCTCACTCGGGGGCTTAGCTGCAGCCCAGTGCTCGCCTAAGTGGACTGAAGAATAAGTTGATTGCAGTAAAGGCGCCTTGCTTTGAACCTGCAAAAGACATTTCGAGCCAAAGGCAATCATATTCAAGCACCAAATTCAAGTTTGAATCGATATCTAAAGGAACCGAGAGTGCTCAGGCGTTAAGCCTGTTAAAGTTTATCGGTTACAATTCCACTCGGCATACCGAGGCAAATTTAAAAGCGTCGAGCCAGAAGAAGTTTTTTACCCCTCCTGTGGAGGGCTGGAAGGAGCAACGAATTCATCAAGGTCAATTCCGTCGGCGATCCGAGTGGCAGCTGCAAGAAAAGTTTCCATAAAGGACCTGAAGTCGTGCTTCTTGGTATTGGCCACCCGAAGGGCCACCAGCTTCTCTTCTCGTGCATCCTTACAGTGGACTCGGGCAAGACACAGAGCAACATCTGCACCACACCGAGCCGAGGACTTCTTCCATTCCTGCACTCGACCAAGGATCGTGTTCAACCGGGCCATCAGCGATTCAAGGTCATTCTGAAGTGTCTCCTCAGGCCAAAGCGTCGAGTCGATGCGAGATGTGGCGGCCTTCAGCCTTGCGAGATAGTCCACGACAGCTGCAACACGGGACTCCAGTCGGAGAACATCCATGGCAACTTCATCGTTCACCGGAGAATTGACGGGGTCGAGGTTTGGCTCCAGCCGGCTAGTTTCTTCTTCAAAGTTTTGACAAAATTCTGCAAGGGTGATCACTAAGTCAAGGAGATGGTCGAATGGAAAAATCACAATTGGAAATGTCTGCCAAGCATAGAGGTTTACCTTCAAGCATAAGAAACAGCTTCTTGGCAAGTCCACTCAGGAAGGCCTCCAGATCAGTTTTCTTCCCAGTCAATTTGGCGACTTAGTCGGTCAGGGCAGCTTTATTAGTTTTCAGTCGACTGACCTCCTTGTTGGCAATCCCAAGAGCAGCTTTCAGATTGGTATTGTCTTGTTCGAGCTTGGTGACTGAAGCTAACTTCTCGTCAGCAAGCTTGATCTTCTCAGCTAGCTCAAGGTCTTTCTTCTGTTGGGCCTCCCTTACCTTACCTGCAAGTTACAGCAAGATCAGATTTTGAAACAAGCAAGGGGAAAAGCAGTTGTCAGGGTCTCACCAAACATACCTTCGGTCTCCTCCTTTGCCTTTGTCAGCTTCTCCTGAACCAGCTTCAAGCTCAGCTCGACTTGAGTATGCTTGTGTTCCAGCTCTGAGTAGCGAGCCACAAGATCACAAGAGTTCTGCGAAGAACCAATCGACTAAATGTCAAATATAATTCACTTCCGAGTGAAAAGGGGAAAAACTCACGTTTCTAAGACTACAGCCGAATACAAGCATTCGACCGTAGTCTCGGGGACTACACCCAGTGGGTGCACTCAGCGTGCCCCCACTAATCCTGTTGAAGACAAAGTAGACCAGTCGACCTCAAAAAAAAGATGTATTCTCTAAGACTGTGATCAACTGCAAGCAGTCGACCACAGTCTCGGGGACTACACCCAGTGGGTGCACTTAGCGTGCCCCCACCGGTTTGTGAAATCCAGTCGACATAGTCGACTGACAGAAAAATTGACATCATAAAGCCTAAGGCCGACTGCCAGCAGTCGACCTTAGCCTTGGGGACTACACCCAGCGGGTGCACTCAGCGTGCCCCCGCTGACACAGAGTTTATCGACACACCCAGTGGGTGACTACTATAAATTCTGGAAAAGAAAAGTTTTTGGTAGCATATCCAACAGAACAAACAGCGGTCGACTGACCTGGACATTGCTTTGGAGGGCAGAACTGGCGTCATAAGCCGCCTGACTCGCATCCCGGATGGTCTTCAGCTGCTCCATCATGATTCCCGCTTGGCGTATCGCCTCCTTCACTGCGCCGGCTTGGTCCTCTGGGACGTGGTGCGTCGTGAAGAGGGAGGGCTGCTGAGCACTCGTCAATGGATCTGCGAAGGACACCGTGTGTCGAGTGATGTTCTCTTCCTCCACAGTCAGAATCTCGAGCGCCGTCACATCCTGAGGCACCTTACTGGCGGACGTTTTCCGACTCCTCTTGCGCTTCAGCGGCTCTTCATCCTCATCATCATCAGGGAGATTGATAACAGTATTGGGTGGAGCTACAGAGAAAGATCAGGATCAGAGATCGCGAGTCAGTCGACTAAAGACAGCGTTAAGAATACAGTACCTGGGTTCGAAGTTGCTGCGTCCTCCATCTCGTGGTCATTAGCCCGGGCCGAGGTTTCAGAAGTAGCGGCACTGCAACTCCAAAGGATCAGTCGACTAACTTCAGCGTCGACCAGATACAAAGTTCACACAAAATAAGAAAATATGAGCAGCACGGTTACCCTAATATGGTGGGGATGGACACCTTCATCTTCGGCAGGAGCTTGATCGGCTTCGACGAGGCCGCCCTGGGCTGCTTCGGCGCCTTTTCAGTCGGCACCGGAGAGGTGGTCCGAGGGCGATTGGTCGACTGAGTGGTGGTCGCAACCCCCTTACCACGTTCGGTCGAAGGGTCGTGGACAAGCTTCCACCGCCTTTCTGAGCGCGGTGGTACGACCTCCTCCTCCTCTTCTTCCTCGTCCTCGACGTCATCTTCTTCACCGTCATCATCATCATCGTCGTCATCATCCTCTACAACATCCGAGTCCCATTCCTCCTCTTCCTGGCTCTCGCCCCCGCTCGCCTCGCCCTCCTCAGTCGAAGCTTGTGCCCCATTGGGCATCGAGTACAGCTCGGTGAGGGCCTAGCAGATGTCCAGACAAGGATCAGTCGACCAGTCGGCAGGGTAAACAGAAATGAATGCGACAAGAGCGCAGTGGAGAGCAGGGCAAGGGTACCTTGTTTGGGTCGCTGTTGTGGTCGAGTGGAGGAATCCTTCTGGCTCCGCGTGGGTTATCCTTATTTCCGGTAACGGCTACCATCCATCTTTCCAGAGTGACGTCGTCGACTGCTTCTGGATGGACTCTAGTCTCGTCTTCGGTCCCACAGTACAACCACATGCAGTGGCCCCGGAACTGAAGGGGCTGGATGCGACGCCTGAGGAAGACCTCCAGGAGGTCCATGCCCGTCACTCCCTCCCGAACCAACTGCACCACGCGCTCCATCAACATCTTCACGTCAGCTTTCTCCTCCGGAATCAGCTTCAGAGGGGAGGGCTTGTTCACTCGGTCCATGGTAAACGGAGGGAGTCCACTCGACTGCCCTGGCGTCGACTGGACCTGGCAGTAGAACCAAGTCGACTGCCAGCCTCTGACGGACTCGGGAAAGGTCATGGGCGGGAAGGTGCTTTTATTCCTCACCTGGATCCCCAGGCCCCCACACATTTGGACGACTTGGGTTCTCTCATCACTTGGGCTCGCCTTCTTCACGGTCTGAGAGCGACACGTGAATATATGTTTGAACAAACCCCAGTGCGGTCGACAGCCCAAGAAACCCTCACACATGGACACGAATGCAGCAAGATAGGCAATGGAGTTTGGGGTAAAGTGGTGGAGCTGCGCTCCGAAGAAATTCAAGAAGCCACGGAAGAAAACACTTGGGGGCAAAGAAAACCCACGATCAACATGGGTGGCCAAAAGCACACACTCACCCTCTTCAGGCTGAGGCTGCCACTCCTTCCCCGGAAGCCTCGCAGCTCCGTGAGCGATCAAGCCCTCGTTGGCCATGTCGAGGAGGTCATTCTCTGTGATGGTCGACTGGATCCAGTCTCCTTGGACCCAGCCCTTCGGCAGGCGGGATCTGGACGAGGACCCTCCGCGGCTGGTGGATCTCCCCTTCGCCTTCTCCAACGCCGACGCCTTCTTTGCGCGCTCCAGCGCCGCCGTCTTCTCCTTGGCCATGGTCGCCGGCGAGATGCGCGAAGGGAAGTGGTGCGGGGGCGAGAGCGAGCACGCTGGGCGGGGAAGAAGGAAGCAGAGAGAGGGAGAGAATGCTGAGGCGCAGCACAGAAATCCTCGCTGGGCACATTTATAAGGTTCCTTCCGAGTGGATGACAGGTGGGCCCGTCGATCTAATCATATCTGGGAGCAGTTATGCAGACGGGATACGTGGCGAAAAAGGCGGCGCGGAGATCGAGGCGTCTATGCCCCGTCCCATCCGAACGCCGCGGTCCGTCCCGCTTCGCGCGCGTCCCCAAATTTCGCATCCCGCGGAATCCGCGAACAGCAAATCAGTTTGTCAGACGCGGTGTTTCCGGCGATCCGTCGCTCGGAGATCGTTGAAGCCCGAAAGATCACTCGACGCAAAAATAGAATGGATCGAGTCGACTGAAGGCGAATTTCTCCCTGTCGACGAAGAGATTCTTTGGTCCAGGACAACGCACGACCAGGGCACAAAGGTTAATCGGAAACGACATCAACTCCTTCCTCACTCGAAGCCTCAATCCATTCGGGGGCTAATGATGGGGTTATGTACCTAGGGTAGGGTCATGGACCTGATCTAAAGTACCTTACCCTAGGACACCCTTAGAAGAAGTCGCCTTCCAGTCGACCAATGAGGGACACACTCGACTGACTTGAAGGACTCGACCACGAAGACTCACTCGACCACCAGAAGGTCAAGAGGCACTCTGCACTGCAACGGCCTGTAATCAAGTAGACTTTATGATAGTAAAGGCACTTTATGTGGGGCGTTACCAGTAACGCCCCAGCCTTAACTCACCTTAAACCCTCTCCTACGTGGGCTGGCTGGGATCCTGGCGCACTCTATATAAGCCACCCCCTCCACAGGCAGAGGGGTTCGGCACCTTGTAACTCATATACTCATAATCCACTCGACCACCTCCGGGCTCCGAGGGTTCACTGGTTCGGCTGCGGTGTGAGGTTGTTGTCGCCGCAGAATAACAGGGGGTGTGGGTGAGTAGAGGGATTGCCTGGCCAGCGGTGGGAGTAGTAGGGGCGGTGAGGCCTCCGTGGCATCACAGCCGGCCACGGGAGGCAGGAGCACGCGGCACGACCGACGCTGGTTTGGGCGGCTGGAGCAAGAATACCAGAGGTTGAAGAAGCACTACGGCCGTTGGATGAACATCGTATGGTAACAGGAGCTAGAATCGTTCATATTGACTAAGTTGACAAAGCCCTCCGTCCCCGTCAACTTGGTAGGCCCACAAGTCAGCCTCCCACTATGCTGGGTTCCAGTTGGCCGGGGGAGTATTCATTTTTGGTGCTTAATCAGGAGGCACTTCCTTGCGTGCGAAGATAGCTGGTGGGTCCGACCTGTCAGCGGGGGGCACGTTTTTTTCGCGAGATACAGAGGCCCTTCCGGTGGGTCCCAGATGTTAGGTGGAGGAATCATTATTTTGTGTGTAATAAGGAGGCATTTCCTTGTGTGCGGCCGTGGACCAAGCTGTCAGCCTCTCCACGCATAGTCTACTTCCGATGGTGTCGTTCATTGACCACGTGGACCACGCCACGCCGAGCGCATCCAAGGTGGTGGACGACAGCGAGGCCCCGGACAGCAACGAGCCGGGGATGGGAAGACGCGGGAGTAGAGTCGCAGTCAGAGAGGTGTACGAGGGTAAACTGTTTCTAGTGCGGTGTGGTTCGACAGTCGGTGGAGAACAACAGGAGGTGTGGAGGGGTGGAGGGATGGCCTAGCCAATGGTGGAGTAGCGATTCATAGCGAAGCATGCTAAGCAGAGCTGCTAGCAGTAGGAGGCGGGAGGTGGTCCCGGCGGCGCTGGACGAAGAAGACGAGAGATTGAAGATGGATGTCGGTCGTTAGATGTAAATCCAACGGCTAACATGTCAAAATCATTTGTTGACTAAAATTGACAACAACTTGCGTTGGCTTCGACCTATTGGCCCACATTTCAGCCTCCAAAACTCTGGCACGTATTCAACCCATTTTTTCAGAATTTACAGTCTTTTTTTGCGCAGTAGAATTTACAGTCAATTTGATCTTATTTGTGAATTACAGCCATTAGTTGGGCTGGGTGAACAAATAATGTAGCGTCCATGCGGCCCAGTTATTTTATTTCCTAAAAAATTACAAGCCATTTGCACTTTCTCGAGATACACGATTTTGCTGGGCTGATTCTAATTACAATGTTGGGTTGGGCCAGCAATGTTATCAAAAAATAAAAAAGGGCTGAGCATTTTGTTATAAATTTATTTAAATAATAAGTGATATTATTACATTCGTCCTTAAATCTTACCAAGCTTTTGTACACAATCACTAGGATTTTCGTGACAAAACAATCCAGGATTTTATTGTTAAGAAATTATTTTTATAAGTTAATAAGATGTGGGATATTGTTTTCTTACATATGTATGTATCTGTTAAATATATGATGACAATAAAAATAATATATAATAACATATAAAATAATTTAAATATATATAATATAGTTAGAAGGGAAACATAAGTTGGACCTGGCGTTCCTATTCTTATATAGAAAAATAGAACAGACGTCTGCGTTTTCTTCAAAAAAATACATAAATTGGGCTGCCAATATTCAGGAAAAAGAAAACCTCGGATGGCAGGTCCATAGGCCGGTCGATACATGACGGCCCTCAAGAAAATACAAACAGGCCTATGGACCTCCCATTCGAGGTCGTGGGCTGTGCATGTTAAAAATGAAAGCCTAGACGGGGCAGCTCAAAACCCAACTGATACTTGCTGGCCCAGTGATAATGAATGATACCTGCCAGCTCCCCGGCTTCGTTGTGAATTTATCTCCTATAGTAACTACGTTGAAGAACCTAAAAAATGTAACTATCTTGACAAACCCGTGGGCCCTAATGTCAGTATAGCTTTAGGAGGAAGTATTTTTTCGATGAGGCACTTGCTTGCGTACGGCCATAGACCTGGTGGGTCCCGACTGTCCGCCTCTCCATGTACAGTCCTTTCCAGATTCCTCTCGTTTGTTCAGCATGTTCACAACGGCAGACAGCAGCGTCGCGGCGAGCGCACAAAGGCGCAGGAGGGGATCCGACCACCTGAGGGAGTGCCTTATTATTAACGAAACTACTGAACTAGCCTAGTGATCAAGTGACACTACCCGACAGATGTTCCGCCCGGGTTCGATTCCACCTCACACCTGTGCAGGGAAAATATCTCCAAATTTTTTGCCTCTGCCTTTATTGACATGTGGGTCCCCATTGCCATCTACGCACACCACGTCCAACACTTGGCAAAACTTCGTCCCTCATTTTCTCTGTGTTTCGCACACTCGACATTGTGTGGGCATTTTGACTGTGCATCATATGAAGATGTGCTATGCATGAATGTTGATCAGCATGATGTTAACTGGCTGGTAGTTCCATTTTTGATCATGAATAAAACTTCCAACATGATGTTAACCCTGTTTGAAAAGGCCATGTTAATATAAATGCTCTGGCTCTGAAAGTTGCAGTTTCTTATCTGAAACTGAACTTGAAGTTTCTTATGTGAAACTGAAACTTGCAGTTTTCTTCTCTGAGAATCACATTGTCTGCACTTTTATACTCCTATGAAACTACATTTTTTAAGTGCTAAAAACAGCTCTCTAGAATTCACAAAATACTTCATATATTCAATACTGCAAATCTGAAATTCAAAAGACATTCATATCTGAAAGTACTCTCAAAATACACAACACAAAACACAATTCACAACCTGCAAATACTGACAACCCTAAGCTCCTCCTGACAATTCACAACCTGCCCGACTATTGGGTTGGGGGGGGAGTCCCCTCCTATTCCTCGGCGGCAGACAACCGCCCCGTAAGACGATGTGAGCGGCGAGGCAGAGGATGGCGGGGAAGCGTCGTCGGGCCAAATGCTTTTCTCCTCTTGAAGTTGGGTTCGGTCGACAAAGAATCCACCAGCTCGCTCTGGCAGGACACCCTCACAAACGACACCCTGTAGATGCTCGATCCTTCAATCTCTAGTGGATGCTCCATCTGGATCGATACTCCCATCACCACTCCCTCACGATCGGATTCAGTGAATCTGTTTGCTCCATGGCCCAGACGAGCGGCTCTATGTACTCCGGCGCGACTCCCTCTGGGAGTATCGCCGCCTTTTCGCTCTATTGCAGATCTTTGGCCATGGATATCACCGTTACCGCTAGTTGGTCCTTGTTATCAAACCAAGACTGTATCTCCAACATCCTAGCTAGCTTCACAGGGTCGCTGTCTGCGATCCTCACATATTGGTTGTACTCCTCCATCGATCTACTTCTCCACAACACCTTCACTCGCCGGCGGTGGTTTTTGAATGGAAGAGGAGAGGAGCAGCGCTGGTTTTGGATTAGAACAGGAGAGGAGCGACGCTAGTTTTGGACTGGAACAGGAGAGGAGGGGTGGTGGTTTTGAAATGGAAGAGGAGAGGAGCGGCGCTGGATTTAGATTGGAACAGGAGAGGAGCGGCGGTGGTTTAAGAGGACAAGGGAGGAAGAGCGGCGCTGGTCTTGAAAGTATTTTTTTGTTGTTTTGTGTATTTTGTCAAAGTTTGACCACGTATTGTATTTGACAAGCAAAATGTGAATGCATGTCACCAAAATTGTATCGTTTGGTTCACATCTGAATGTACTTTCAAATTATATTATTTTTGCAACATATAACATATATTTTATGTGCGAAAATCATGGTCAATTATGACCCGGAATAAAAGGGAGACTAGTTAATGTGGGGTTGCTTTCTTAATTGAAGGGTAAATTGATTTTGATTTTGATCCAGTCACAGCGCGCCGGCCCTCTCGTCCAATCCTAAATCACTGCCGCACGCTCCTCTCCCTCTTCTCCATTGCAAAACCACCTCCTCTGCTCTCCATCATCTCCATTCCAAAACCATCATCTCGCCTCTCCCTCTTCTGATCTTCTCCATTGCAAAACATCCTCCTCTCCTCTCCATCATCTCCATTCCAAAACCACCATCTCGGCTCTCCCTCTTCTCTATTGCAAGACCACCGTCTCTCCTCCCATATTCCAAAGCTAGCACCGGACCACTCAGAAGGACATCTATGGAGAGGATGCAGCAGCGAATCAGACAGATCGCCGGCGGCGACCAGGCAAAGTTAGCCAGGTTGAAGGAGATCCTTACTTGGTTTGACAATGAGTGGGAGATTTCAAGGACGGTGCGGTCCATGTGCAATGTATGTGAAAGAGCGAGACGGCGGTGATGAGGGCGGCGATGTACATGTACTCCTCGGTGGCAGTCACGCCGTAGTCCTTCGAGTTCATCGAGTATCTCCTCTGGGTGATGGAGCGGACAGATTCTCCCGAGGCGACAGTCAGGCGGAGGTGGTGGGCGTACAGGTCGAAGGTCGAGCACCCAGAGGATAACGAATCTATCGAGTATGGTGTGCCATTCGTGAGGGTGCAGAGCCAGCCGAAGCCACAGGAGTATTCGTTCTCCCACCGCAAGAGGTGGCCGGATGGCACGACGTTGCTTCCCCGCCGTTCTCCATGGTTCCCTCGACGCTCGCCTCGTTTCAACGGCGGTGGTAGGGTTTAAGGTAAGCTTCTCACTAACCTAATCTTCCACCTGCTCATGCTTACAATCAGTGTGACAGCTAATGAAAATCATGCTTACAATCAGTTTCCGAGTACTACGCCAATCACCCTAAAATAGCTCTGGACCTTTGGGTCAAAGTTGTGAAACAATGTACAAATAAAGGAAAATAGATTGGTGCTTCTTTCAGAAAAGAGTACTCCCTAGAAAACTGCCAATATAAGCTACTAGTATTTGGTCAGAGGATTTGCTGCCGAGAAAGATCCGTCCATAGAGAGCGCCACACATCCCACTGGTGGTGGTGGATGCCAATGCGTGCAAGCAGCATGGTTGGTGTCGGTAATTTTTACTTGGCACACCTAGCACTCTGCATATATGCCGGTTCTATATGTACATTTGTGCAGTTCCACCAAAATGCAGCTGAATACCCCTGTTTGCATAGATAATGAAAAAGTGTGATTACATTATAGTGGCACTAGTTGATGAAACACACAAAATAAATAGAAGAAAATATTGCGATAGTATCATAGTATGCCATGTTGCGCGGGCGAGATGGGCCCTGCGACGCCTCATACGGTATGCCTCATACTGGACATCGTCCCAAGTCTCCCAGATACACCTTCTGCCAGTGATGAACATCAGTGTACAGCGGTAGTACAAGGAGGCGCCTTGAGACATTCAAATGTCTATTTTTTGACAGATCAACTAAAATTAAGCACCCCAGTTGGCAGAAATGCTTAAACATTAACAATGGTACTAGTTGATGAAACATACATTAACAAAGAGAAGCACTTTCTTTGTCTACATTGGAAATGAAATGATAGGGATGACACTCTATTTTAACTGTATTATTACATCATTTTATCAGTGACACTAGGGGCGAGCAGGTGGCAAACGAGGTGTACCGTGCGTCGCAAGGATGGAGGTCGGGGTGCTTAGACTGGGATGCTGAAGCTAGCTCTTTCAGTCACCAACATGGATGATTCAATTCATGGGACCTTTTGGTGCAGTTCACCTTAAATGAAGCAATGTCCCATGAGCTAGCAGCTTCTTCTTCAAAAAAAATTAAGAAAAGGGCTCCAGCCCCGGTTCCATTTCCATCAGAAAACGAAACCCACAGAGCTTCTTCTTCATTAATTGCAATAAAATTGAGCAACATCAAGGTTGGTTGTGAAGTTTCTGGAATGCTCAACTATAATTTGGATATCATTTGTGTAGTTCAACTAAGATTGAGCGTGAAATGTATATCTCTGTTTGAACAAAAAAGGTCGAAAGGAGGGTGACTAACAAGTGATGAAACATGCATCAAATGAAAAGAAGCATGTTCCTTATCTGAATGGCAATCATACAAGGACAGTAGCAATTTCTAAAGCAGTGACATTGCTAGATATTAGTGTGGGCATTAGGATTAACTATGACAACCATTAAATACGACATTACTTTGGGCACGGGAGAGTAGGCGGACCAGGACAGTTGCATTTCTAACGAAAAGAACCAACTTATCTTAATGGGAAATTTAGCAGGACATGTAAAAAAGTGCCATTGATTCATATATACTGGAGGCATTACATTGAAAACAACATTGGTTTAATGTGTCCTTACTTTTAACAGTGCGACTGCTACATCTTACTAGTGGCATTACATAAGAGTGGCTCGGGGCAACAAACATCAGAACATGATATCTGGGTTGGTCCCATTTCTGTTCGGTATAGCCACCTTATACTGTGTGAGGCTAGCAAATCTAGTGCTGGACTTACTCTGTTGACTTATCCCCCAGTCCCCACTTTCTTTCCTTTTTCAACCAATAGATTGGGTTTATATTGAGTTTGTACTGCGTTTCCCTTTATTTCCCCATTAGACCTAGAGACCAGTTGGATAGCCAGTCTCTGCTACTTTTCGCCCCCATTATTTCCTCTTTTGACCAAGTCCTAGATTCAGGTAACAAATCCTCCCCCACCCCCACCCCCTTTCTTCCTTGTTTGAACCAAGTAGTACTAGATTCGAGTGCATGAACTAGTTTTACCTCTTAAACGTAAAAAAATTAGGTGGTTTTCGAACAGCCGATCGATCCTATCTACGAGGGGGCCTGAGAAATAGTAAAAGGTACAAATGCAGTGACGTCAAGACCTCGGGAAGTAGAGCAAGGACAGTTTCGAAGGAAGTTATGGTCGTCGGGATGTCGCTAGGTGGGCGGCGGGAGGCCGGATTTGCCCACACTACGGCAACGAGGAAGAAGGGGTCGGAGGCCCTCCCTTGCCAGCGGTGCTTGGGAGAGTATGGCAAGGCAGGCTGATCAGGATGCGCCAGCAGTGGGTAAGAGCCATCGCCGAGGACGACTGCGTGAACATTGCACCTTCTCACCTTCCCCGGCGGAGAGGATTCAGCTGGATTTGTGACCAGTGGTGAGCAGAGAGAGAGAGAGAGTGTGTGTGGCCACCGCTATCGTGTTTAGATCTAGAGAGGCTGAGACAGTGTGAAGAGAGCAACACTAGTTTTATTTTGTCTACCGGAGCCGGCTTGACCTCGTCAATTACTGTCGAGAAGTCTTCATGCACATGGCCCGGAGGCGCAGTTGTCGTCCTTTTGATCTGAAGCGCCGGATTATAACATATAACACGAAAAAATGCCACATGACAAGAAATCATAGCCTCACTGCCCAAAGGAGACAACATGAATCCCGACGGACAAATTAGACGAGGAACAAAGCTCAAATTAAAGATAAACTCGTAGAAAAGGGGTCCGTCGATAGATGTCCTAATTAACATAGCCGGCTTGACCTAGATGGCAGCCGAGTAGTCTTCGTGCATGTGCCCCCAATGACTAGCCCAACTCAGTTGTCGCTGTTTAACCCTCGCAGTGATCCGAAGCACATGACACCTATTTTGCGAGATGACAATAAAACTTTTTTTAGATTTCTCACCACAACTACAGCCATGTACAACACAACCTACATGATATGTAGACGATAGCCAATCCAGGCGTGTCTGCTGGAGTCTGGTCACATGCATGGATGAACTGATCTTCCGTGTCTTGCAGGGATCGTCCAGGCACCAATGTAGTACAACACTTCTCTAGTACTATCGCTCGTCTCCCTCTTCTATTAAGTCACCCGACTTGCGGGGCCGGGGAGTGTGCCTATGGTCGGTTCTCAATTGCGGTCACACATGTGTGTGCAAACGCAATATGACGCGCATTCCATTCGGAGAGCAGCGTGCCAGACCGACCGACCGTCTGGGGTGCGACGCGAACGCGACGGGCGTGCTGTATACTCCGTACATGTGTATCGCCGTTTTCTAGAGGCTTTGCTCCATGGTGCAATCCATGGATACAAAATTAGTATACTGTACTATTTAAAAGTCGAGGGCGGGGCTTTTCCTGCGCGGTAGGCGGCGGGGCAGCTTCGGGTTTCCTCACTCAGCTGCGATGACCGCGTGAACGATGCACCTTTTAGTCCTCTACACACACCGGCCGAAGGGATCCGGCCGGATCTGTGACTAGCGGTGAGCAGAGAGAAAATGTCGCTACCGCTGTCTTGTTTATATTTGGAGAGGATGAGAGAATGAAGAGAGAAACCCTAGAAAATAAACTCTCTATTTAAGGTGACTACTGTACGACTCCTGCTTACTACTAGTAGTACTAGTATTGTTCACTTGTGCTCCCCGCCCCTCCATTAATTGAACAACCCCACGGGTGAATAAACATACAGTAAGTACTGTGTTTATATAAACGAACAAGCTCGAACTATTTTCGCGTAGTTACAAGTTGAGGGCGGGGCTTTTCCCGGGCAGTACGCGCGGCAGTTTTCGGGTAGGCGGTTTGACAAAGAGGCGAGGAGGGTGAGCAAGTGGCAGATTCTCAAACATATTGCTGGAAAGGTCGGGCTGTGCGATTTGACGGCGCGTTACTGCTAGAAAGACTTGTGATATGACCACTCACTATAGTCATGAATTACTGGCGCTCCGACCGGGGTGATGCCCCCCTTCCGTTCCGCGCTCTAATTTGGTGCATGACACGTCGACCCGGATGCTGGCTCTCCCACATGTTGGAGTAGTAAGAAGGAGCAAAGAATGATGCGGTATATACTAGTATTACTACTACTCAGGTCGGAGGAGTGTGAACCACGGCAGCCTACTGAACCCGCAGTGCGAACCGCGGCAGCCCAGTGAACCAGCAGCGCAAACCACAGTAGCCCAGTGAACCAGGAGTAGAAAACAATGTGGTGATATGGCCATAAAAACAATGTGCTACAGTCCACACTGTAGCATGTACAGTAACACTCCTCTTTGTTTGGATCCCTGAGTTAGAGCTAGTTTGGGTTGAAATACCCTCAAATTATCGAAACAAGAGGGGTTAGTTTGAGCTAGTTTGCTCTAACCCAGCTAAAAAAACTAGCCTAGTAGAGAGGTTCTAATTGGGTTAGTTATCCTTGAGCCCACTAAAAGAGAACTAAAAAATCTCCCCTGCCCGCACCAGATCGCTCCCCCCCCCCTCTCGCACGACTCCTCTCTGTTCCCCATAGGGCCGCTCGCCCTCTCTCTCCTCCGGCCGCTCTCTCCTTCCGGCCTCCGCCGCCCTACTCCGGCCGCCCTCTCCCTCCGGCCTTCGAAGGTCGCCCCGCTCCCCCTTCACCGGTTGTTTTTCTCCCTTTGTCGTGCGTGGCAGAGGCGCATCTACCAGGGAGGTCGCGAGAGGGGTGAGTTTGTTCGTTCCTTCTCTGTCTCACGGACATATCATTGGTCTTGCTCGCTCTAGCGCTAATTCTAATTTGGAGAAGTAGATCCTGATCAAACTTGGTATAGATTTGTGGTGCACGCATGGAATTGTTTGATGCTGCTTGAGGAGGTAATAAATCTTTCTAGATGCCCAAAGATTCAGTTCACCTTTCTAGGTGTTTCAGTTTCAGACTTGTATCTCTACTACTATTAAACAAGTGAACATATTCATCACTAAGTGCACCCAGCCTCGGCTACCCATAACATCACGGATTAATAATAGCCTCACGATTAGGATCCTTTAATTCAATCTAACCATTAAAATTATGCTAACCCTCAAGCCAAACTACATTTAGCAATTTTGACGGGCGGACGAAAACTCTCCCAGAGTAGTGCATATCCCACGCCCGCACAAGTAGTAGAATAGGAAACAAACATCTCCCCGCATCCAGCCGCCGTCACCGGCCCAATCATCGCACGAAAGTCGCGCTGCACCCTGCCCTTATCCTTGCTCGGGGATGCCGCCGACGCAGGACAGCAGGAGCTTCCAATCCGTCCCCGATATCGGCGAGGAGATTGGTTGGACCGCTTCGGCATCGTTCGCTGCTGCGCGTCCGGCTCCACCGGCGACCACTGCACCATCAAGTCGAATGACCGATCACGCCTCGCCGACCTGGACTGCAGCCTGGCTGGCCTCGAGCCCAAGCTGGCCTCCGCGGGAAACCAAGCGTCTTCCAGGTGCACGCGGTTACGAGGATGAGGCATGGACGCACATGGTGATGGTCCGCCTTCGCCACGGCGCGCCCATCCCGGAGCTGGATGCCGCCGTTGTGGTCATGCTGCTCGCCGAGGCCCTCGAGATCTTGCACCGCCGCATCGCGCACCGTGACGTCAAACTGGACAGCGTGCTCCTCGACGCCTAGGACGACGGCTACGGGCCCGTGCACGCCCAGCTCAGTAAAATTTTGGGTCCTGCGGAGCGGGTCGGGCGCCCCGGGGTTTGTGGAGCACCGGCGTGGTCCTAGATTCAACATGTCATGGGATTGGATCGAGCAACCACACGAGTTGTCGACGCCGCTGCCTAGGGTCGCTCACCGCTGCGTGGAATCCAATCACCGCAAGTCCGCAAGCCTGGAGCCGAATCGCCGTCGCTGTCGTCAGAAAGGTAATCTCTTTCCTTAATCGTCGCCGCCGCTGTCATCCACTCCTTCCTTGCTGCTGAATCCTACATGTTGTGCTGATCCCTTTGTGTGGTGGGCGCTGGGCACTTCCTGTTGCGTGCGTGCCTGTTGAACTGGCTGCTCACTTGTTGCTCGATGCTGAAGCTGTGCTGGCTTGGTGCCGCTCTATAGCTTTGTTGCTTTGAGTTTCTGTATAGTGTTGTTACTTGCCGCCGCTGGCCTGCTGATGCTGTTGTTCACGCTAGGAACTGACATACCAACATGGGATATAGCATCTCTGAGAACGTACCATAAGGACTTGAAAAGAGCCATGGATGCTACAAATAGGGCAGTGTTTTTATCTCATCTCACCCAATCAATTATTCCATGTTTTATTGTATGCCATTTTGTTAATTATTTATATATATCTGCAGTATCGATGTATTGATGCTTTTAGAAATTGCCGTATCCCGTGTCTCTGTATCCATATCGCCGTGCCTCCATCCCCGTATCGGCGCATCACATTTAGCTGAGTTGGCTCTCTACTTGCTTGGATTGGTTGTAGATTGAAGACTAGCCTATTGGTTTAGATAAATGATAGGTCTCCAGCATGTTGGAAAGGAGTATGGAGTTGAATTTAATTTTTATTACCGCGGATCGCAACGGCAAGAGGTATGGTATTACTTGACTACACATTTATCTTTTTTTTGAGACGGATACTACACATTTATCTTATGATTATCTTGAACAACATCTTTCAAAATATGCTGGACAATCATGCTTGATGCCAAGAGGTATGGTGTTACTTGACTACGCATTTATCTTCTGGTTATCTTGAACAGAATGTTTCAAAATAGATTGACATAGTAGCGCACTATCTCGCCCTTCCCACTAATTCTATGGGCCTAGGCTATATCTATTCTGCCCGTCAACATGTTGCGGCTATTTCAAGGCAAGGTGTTCTATGCTTCATTAACAAGATGACAATTCATGATTCTCTGGATTAAACATCTTCTATGTACTAAGTTTGTGCTTACGAGGGCAGCATATTATATGTGCCACATGATGTACTTTTTTTGTTTTAACCATGGTGAAGTCATTTCTAGATCTTTTCACCCAGGGGGTGGAATAACTATAAGAAACAAACTAAGGTTCTTATTCGTAGAAATGATATTATTGGAATGAGGGTGTATACTAGCAAAACTCAAATTGGCTCCTTAATACTTGGGCATTGAATACACAATTGTTCATGTAGAACATCTTGAATCCAAATCTTTTTTAGGGAAAGTGGTTGGCTAATTTAACCAACTATCATGCAACCATTATTCAGGTATGTCTATATGAATTCTTTTCACTAGACTTGGAACTTTAGACCTGAAAATTGAGCTTGGCAAATGTTACTTTAATAGAATGGAGAAAATATGTGATTTAAATTATTAAATATACTGGAAAAACAATTCACTTATTTTCGAGGAGTTAACAACCTTTTTTTTGCTGGTTGGTCTCAACATGGCTGAATCTTGGGTTGGTGCACTAACATTTTATTTCAACCGAGATATATAATTTGTAAAGTATGGTACCATGTCGTATTATATATGAATGTATTTGTGCCTGTTTTTATTGTTATAATTTACTTAAACTAGCAGTAAATACTAAAAGTATATGGCCATATGAGTCATGCTTGCCAAGCGTCTTCTGTTTTTGTGAACAACTATGAAAGTATTGGTCTTCACTGTTGTGTGCACACCAGTTAGCACCAATGAGCAGCTTAATACCTTTTCCTTAACGAATAAGGATAAATGAGAAGCGCAGAATAAAATATTTGTGAAGACTTATTTTTGCGAAAACTTGGTGAAGACATTTCAACAGAGATGCCATAGTGTTGTATAAGTGAATTTATTGCTTGGTTTCTATATACCCTTTCCAGTTTATTATTATTCATTAGCACCTTGTAATAGAAGGTATCTCACAATCAAATTTGAAGTGAATCTACACAAGTCATGAGATGGTTGGCCATTGTTGCCCAAAATGTTATGTTCGATTTTCTCCACCACAATTTGTTCTTTGTTTGTGGTGGCATGTCTTTTTTACCAATTGTTTATTTATTTTATATTACATATATTTCATGCTCATAGTCTTTTTCACGACCAATATATGGACCATATGCCCACTATATGCCCACTATTGAATCAAGGGTATTTTAATGCATGTTTATCATGGTTTACCGAGGCATGTGGAAATCGAGACGTGCGTTGCACGTGCAAGCTTACTAGTTATTTCTAGAGGCCCAAAGATTCAGTTCACCTTTCTACGTATTTCAGTTTCAGGCTTGCATTATTTCTAGAGGCCCAAAGATTCAGTTCACCTTTCTAGGTATTTCAGTTTGAGGCTTGCATTATTTCTAGAGGCCGAAGATTCAGTTCACCCTTCTAGGTATTTTAGTTACAGGCTTGCACTATTTCTAGAGGCCCAAAGATTAAGTTCCCAGTCGACGGCAAGCGGCCCTGATACCCATGCCGGTGTCGACCTCAACTCACAAGGTCCAGCGTCAGAGGGGTTCCCGGGGCTTGGGCTCTACAGAGCCTTCCTCCAGAGCGACGATGGCGAGCTCCTCCCTCGGTGCGTGAGGGGCTCCGGGCTCCCTCCCTATCGTGAATGACTTCCGTGATGAGTTAGCTCATGCTTTGTTTCATGAAGTGTTTTTTTTGTGAAGCTTGATTGACGACTTGTATGTTTAAGAGGGATATCTCATTTGTATGGAGAAAGTAAAAATTATCATGTTTTGCATGCTTGATTTGTAAAGATGGTTCGTTTATGTCAATTGTGAGCGAGAGGAGGCCACAAAAGAGCCGACCACACCAAATCCGGCAGGAAATAGGGTCCAAAGTAGTCAAATAATTGAGAAAGAGCATTTATTGTCAATTTAACCCTGCCATCCACACACCTCTTTGGTTTAGAGTTAGTTCAGGGTTAGAATCTAACTCTAACCTCTAACTGATTTAAAGTTCTCCTCGTATCGGTTCATCGCCATCATACTTTCCCCATTCATGTGTTTTCAGTATCCTACGAATCAAAGAGGCCCTTTTTTCAGGAAAAATCAAAGAGGCCCTTAGACTGGTTTAGGTCCGGTCATTTTTTATAAACGTGTTATGTCCAAAATTTAATGAATGTGCTCCGGTTTCTACGAAAATAATCCGGTTTCATGTAGTAATTCATTCATTTATTTATTCTTCTGCGGGGGGTTTGCATGTAATTCGTGAGGTCTAAAATGTAAAGTACCCCGACATATGCTCCGAGTCGTGCATTCACTAGGACCCAGATGCTCTATGTCCCACATGTCCACGAATGGGAGCACGTGGAAATAGCCTAGGAGTACATATAGGAGGATAAATGTGTGAAAAAATATGTACTGTGAAGCATAGCTGTAGTTCAAAAAGGAGACCTAAAGTGATGACAGCTATAAGTCGCACGCACCCAACTAGTGGTACTAGACATACGACTAATTTGTCCCATCTGACATGAGTCCCATCTGACACGAGTCCCATCTGACAACAACGTCCGTGCTACAGCTAGCTCTCCTCCCTCGTTTCTCTATTCTAATTCTAAACTCGGCCGACGCCCGGTGGGCGGGGTGGGTTTGCTCAACTGCGGCCCCACCTCACAGTGAAAACGTTATGACTGGAATAAAAATGCCATATACTCCCTCTGTTCCTAAATATAAGCCTTTTTAGATACTATTTCAAACGGAATACATCATACAGATGTATGTAGACATAGTTTAGAGTGTAGATTCACTCATTTTGCTCCGTATGTAGTAGTCACTTGCTGGAATCTTTAGAAAGACTTATATTTGGGAATGGAGGGAGTACTATACTGATAAAAGATTAAGGCCACGAGGCGATGGAGTGCTGGTTACAGGAGGCAAGAAGAAGAGATGCATCCATCGACAATGTCCACCTCCTTGACTCAGGGCGTCGGCCCACCGAACGGCGCCTAAGTAGCAACGGCTTTCGTGGCCAGGTCGACGTGCTTCTGAACAATGGCGTCCAAAGATTCCAGCCGCTGGAAGAAGGCCAATGTCTTTCTGTCCTCGCTTGCCTTGTAGTGGCCTATGTAGGCAATTTCCTCATAGACGTGGATGTGCAGGTCGACGGTTTCTTGCATGGCGAGGCGTTGCGCGGCGAGTGCGGCCTCGAGGTGCACATTCTTCGTCGCGACCTCCGGCACCTGCAGGGCCACTAGGGATTGAAAGAGTTCGTCACCATGAAGGCCGATGAGGGTGGCAGGCAATGAGGAGCCTGGGCGCGCGGGATGGAGCAGTACGGCAAGGTCGTCCGCGCGCTTCTTGACGATGGTGAACTTGTGGATGGAGTTGACCATGATGTCGTCCATGCGAGAGGCGAAGCCGGCATCGGCGAGGGCTACGATGCCGGCGGTCGCCAGCAGCGTCTGGAAATGTTGTGCGATGCGGGGCCGCAGGCCGGCGCCTTGGATGATTTGGCACAGCCGACTGCCGCTCGCGTCCATCGCCTCCATAGGTGCTTGTGGCTTCTAGTCACTTGGTCTTGGATTGGAGTGAGCGGTGTTGCGCAGAGACTTGGGAGTAGATGGATTTGAGTGGTGGGGTGCCTTTATTATATGAGAGTCCAAACTCTGTTGCATTCACATTGTGCTGGCTCTATTCTGCTTCTCCAATTAATTCCATCTGCATGTAATTGAGGATGCATCATTGACCGTTCAACGTCACGGGAACCGCTACCCTCTCCCTCCTTGGCATTCAAGCACCTATGGACCCGTCGACGATGAGGTGCCTATGGTGACTTTGTAAAATTCAAGATGATAGTGTTGTGCGTGTGTGCGTTCATAGGGGTGAGTGTATGCGTGTGTATATAAGCGCTTGCGTCTGTACTGTGTCAACAAAACGTAAATGTGTGTCAAAAAGAGACTAGTCAGTATACTCAATATTGTGCACCTCGCAGAGGAAAACGATACGTATTTATTTACGGTGCAGATTCACTCATTTTGCTCCATATGTACTCCGTCTTGGTTTAGTCTAGTCACTTGTTGAAATCTCTAGAAGGGCAAATACTCCTTCCTGGTTTACAGGGCTATACTAGCTACTTGTACGTACTAGTATAAGAGTGGGCTCACATAGCAATTTTGTCTCATGCAGGAGCCTGGCTATATGCGTGCTCCAATGTTTGCAACTGCAACGTTCGGTTTGCGCTTGGCTCTTCGCATCTTCGAGAAGACGAACAATGATGTTACTACTACTGCTTCTACAGTGTCGAATCCACTGCTGCATGTCCGTCCACCGCGAGCGGGATGGATATGTTGATGTATAAGTACTACTAAGCAAAAGCATGTCCTCGTTTGCGAGCAACCGCCCGCATGGGCGAGGGAGAAGGCGTGTAGTAGTAAAATAAAACTTCTCCTCGTTCTACGAGTTGACGCGACACATCATGGCACTGGCCCCACATGCTTGCCTCTAAACTTGGCTGAAAGACCCGTAGTGTACAATATATTTGCTGCAACCTCTAACATTTACCCACCACAAATTAAAATATATGTGGCCGTATGCATGTTCTAATGCAGAGGCCCGGGAGTCCCCCCTTTTCGAAAAAACAAATTAAAATATGTATTCCCGTCTTGACCAGATGAGCGTGCAAACTACAATCACTAGGGTGACAGGTAGGGCCAGAAGACTATTTTAATTTTTTTTTAAACTTCGAGACGGCCACATAGCATGGAGCCGACCCCAATGATTTTAAGCTTACAGGTACGGTACACGCTATCCTAGACTACTCTACACATGAAACTGCCACACGAGCGTCCGGGCTGCGCTTGGCTCTTCGCCTCTTTGGGAAGTCGAACAATGATGGAGTACTACTGCACTGGAGGAGTACTACAGTATGCTTCTGGCCATCTGACACCGATTGAACTGCTGCATGTCCATCGCGTGCGGGAGGGAGAGCGTGTAGTGAAAGCTTCTCCTAGTCTTGCCAGAGACCACACTCATGGGCGAGGGAGGGACGCTCCTGCCTTTGCGTGTATGACAGGTGGGCCTGACAGGTGGGTGGCCAACCTGTCATACAGCCAAAGGCAGGTGCAGTTAAGTTCGCGAGGGAGAGGATAATCAAACTTATCATTGATGTATGAGTTGACGCGACACATCAAAGCACTGCACTCGATATATTTCAATAATTTGTGTTTACCGATGCATTAATTACAACGCATGCATGCATGTTGTGACTCTCCTTTTGATACTTGCATGTGTTGATTTAATGCACCTTGAAGTAGTATAAAATATGTGATGGTAATGCTTTTTAATGCCCCGGCCCAAGTCGAGAGATGGTTGTGCACAAGGAGGGCGAGATCATGCAGACCGAACAGGACCCGACGATGGAGCTCCCTAAGGTCTCGATGGACCTTGCCGTGCTCCACTGTCCCTTGTGCCTCCGCCCCTTGACGCCTCCAGTGTATGAGGTTCGAATACACCTCGTCCATTCGGCTGATTGAGCAAGGTGCAGGTTTCTTGATTGATGTGTTGTTCGATTGATTTCTGCAGTGCAAGGGAGGGCACCTGGCCTGCGCGGACTGCCGCGTCGAGCGCCCCGGCAACCAGCTGCAGTGCCAGAAGTGCGACCACGGCGGCGGCTTCGACGTGCGGAACACGGCGGTGGACTCCGTCCTTTTGTCGGTGAGGGTGGAGTGCACGCATGAAGGCTGTGGGCTCTAGGTCACTTACCACAAGCTCTCCGATCACCAGAGCGTGTGTCCGCTCGCGCCCTACAAAAGCCCCGTGCCCGTCTGCGGCTACGAAGGCCCGCCGTCAGTGCTCTACCACCACATCAGCACCGCGCATCCCATGCCCGTGCACAGGATCCAATACGGCAAGGTGCTCCAGTTGCAAGTGCCACTGTCGGAGCCACAACTCTTGCTGTTCGCGGAGGAGGACGACCGCGCGTTTTTCTTGGTCGGCGGCGTGCTCGACATCGGCGCGCCTATCGCCATGTCGGTCATTTGCATCAGAGCGGGGGCGTCCCCACTGCCGCACTTTGTGGCCAACTTGTGGGCGAACGGCCCGCCGCGGGAGCCCAAAGGCACGACCGACGCTGTCAAGGTGGAAATGGAGGTGACAAGCAGCAAGGATCCCGGTGACGTTGACGTGCAGGAGGTGACCTTCTTCACAGTTCGGCCCAAGCTGCTGGCCGGGGCTAAGCTGGTGTCCCTCCACATTCAGATTGACAAGCTCACGTCCTAAATGTTTCTACAGTGCCTTCTATTTATCTTAGTAATATGCTAATATAGGAATTACCTTGGTCTACTTTAGCTTAAGAAATGGTGGGTTTTGGTGGCGATGCAGCAATTACTCCATTACTTCGACATCAGATCGGTAATTTCCAACAGTCGAACGGATATTTTGTGTCTGTTGGATATAAAGTTCCTTTGGGTAAGAAGTACTACTTGTTATCAAAATGTATAAAAGGAGATGTATGTAGACGTATTTTAGTTCTATATACGTCCCTTTTTATCCATTTTGATGACAAGCACTCCCTCCGTTCCACAATACATGCCTTCTATTTGTCAAAATATAGATGTATCTAGACATGTTTTAGTATATAGGTACATCCATGATAGAGCCAATCGGATGGTTGAGAACACTACAATTCGTAGTTACAGATGCGTGTGTGACTCCCAGATGCAGAGGCCAGGGGTCATCATCCCCCTTTTCGAGAAAAAACTGACGCATGTGTGAGAGGACGAGTGCATGTGTGCACCTCTTCTCTTCTTGTATAACGTACTTCATGTATAACGTACTAAGCTCAGAGTACAAGTTTTTGTGGGTGGCACGATGGTGCGTGCGAGAAGTACCGAGAGATAGGTTTAATGCGTCTGAAAAAAAGACTAGCCTAGAGCTCGCCACGTGGCTATTCCTGTCGAACGCCCCATTAACCGTAAGATATGTATACGACGGTGCCAGTTATTGCACGTACACAGCAGTAGAAAAAGAACTACTCCATCTGGGAATAGTGTTGCACTTCGAAACTATAACCGTCAATAAATTTTGAGCTTGCGTCTCATCACATTCCAAATTACTCCACGCTATATTGAATTGCAAACTTGTTCACACCGATCACAACCTAAAAGGTTTCCCACTTAGGAGCGTATTAGTACCACGCTATATTGAATCACAAACCTGTTCACACCGATCACAACCTAAACGGTTTCCCACTTAGGAGCGTATTAGTACTCGGTTATAAATACTAGTATGCCAAGATGACTGCGCATTCCTCCTCAACTCCTCATCCACAAAAACAAACAAGTCATTCAGCATCCTTCCCTTGCGTCTTCCATGGCCAGCGTGAGTTCTGGGTCGAGAGATTGCCACCAGGGAGATGCGAGCATGGAAGCGGAAGCACGAGAGATGTCCCGCCTCGCTGCGAGAGTAGCCGACATGTCCTGCCGCACGGAAGTAGCAGCACAGAGGTCCCACCACGCCGCTGAAGCAGCACGGAGGTCCCACCATGCCGTTGATGCAGCAGACTAGTCCGGCCGCACTGCAAAAGCAGCAGAGATGTCCCGCCGCGCCGCGAATGCAGCAGAGATGTCCCGCCGCGCCACGACGGCCTGGAAAAATTTCTCACGGGCAGGAGACGACTGTTACAGGCGCATGCATGCGATCTCCATAGCCAGATGGATCAGATCTCCAGCTAGGCGAGGTTGCAGGACGACATGAAAGCCTCCTTTGAACAGGCTACCGGCATCATCAGGCAACTAAGGGAGGGCAATGAGAGGCTCCGGGCCGAGCGTGACCTGCTGATGGCGAAGATCGTCCGAAGTGCAGACCAGCATGAGGAGACCAATGCCTTGTTGAATAGGACCGGCGTCATCGTCAAGAAACTTATGGACGAGAATGACATGCTCCGCAACGAGCGCCAAAGGCTGGTGGAGGAATCTATGGATGTTCTCAAGCAGCGTCTTGAGGACACGAAAGAGCTCATCACCGCTCGCCGCGGAGACTAGTTCCCGCGGCTTGCAGCAACGCATCAAGAAAGTAGAGATCAACGAGTCAGATCCTTGTCTTCCTTCTTCTTCTGCCCTTGTGTATTTCGGGTGTAGCCGCATGTGGACTTTTTAATTATCTTTCTAATTATGTAAGACAATTAATCGTCCTTATATATTCATTAGTCTTGCTATAAGTCGCAGTAGATGCTATATAGGTCTGTCGGATCTTACATCTAGATCCGTTCTTTCAGATTTTCTTTTTTCTCTCTTAAATCTTAGTCGAGTGAGACATAGCCACGCCATTAAACAGAGGCTTGGGCGCCATTACTGGAGACCTTGGGAGAGAGGTGGACGGCAGATGGAGGTCAAAGGGCTCTCTCCCGATAAGCACGTGCAGGGGTCTGATCACACGCCTCTCGTACTCAAATAGCTACCCTGCACGGCGCCTCCTAGCTAATAAAAATGGGGACGCATGGAGGTACGTAAATGGTACTAGTAAATATAACGCCCACGGTTTCAATAATACTTGTGTTTCCGATTGTAACGTGACAGCACTTGTTCCAACATGACTTTGTTGATTGTTAATGTGTGCGCCTTTGCAAATCGGACTGCAAAATTACCACAGCATGTTGGTGCCATGTCATGGCACCAAGCCAAGTTTCATTATTTTCATGCGTGTTTTTGATTTACAGGAATTAAGAAACTAAGTTTCTCAATGTTTCCAACCCAACCACGACGCCCAGAATTTTGAATTTCATTCCCATTTCTTGCATGGAACCTAGAAATTTACCCGAGGACACACATGTGATTTTTCAACCAACTTTGGTTCACTGGAACATGTGCTTGTATTTCAATTTTGAATTATGCACACAAAGGTGACACGTTCCCTCCCAGAACCACGAGCCTTCTTGAGAGAAGCTCCGATTTGCAAGAAGCTTATACCAAAATTTGTTCCTATTCGGCCAATATTTTTTACCACCGCATGGTACTACCATGACATGACAGCATGCCAAGTTTCATCATCTTAAAACCAAGTTTCTCAATGTTCTCAACCGAGCCACGATGCCCAGATGTTTGAATTTTATTCTCATTTTTTGCATGGGACCAAGAAATTCACCCGAGGACACAAATGTGATTTTTCAACCAACTTTGGTGCACGGGAGCATGTGCTTGTAGTTCAAATTTGAATTATGCACATTAAATGACCAAAAACTCAATTAATGTGTAAATAAGGCCAAACGAAGCCGGAATAATTCCAAAATTTAACAGGGCACTCATGTAGTTCTATGTTGCCTTTAAATAAACTCAAGGGGGACAACGTATATCGTTTCCTACTCAAAGGTGGCATGTTCCCTCTCAGAACCACGAGCCTTCTTGAGAGAAGCTTCGGTTTGCAAGAAGCTTATACCAAAATCTGTTCCTATTCAGTCATTTTTTTACCACAGCATGGTAGTACCATGACATGACACCCATGCCAAGTTTCATGATTTCTAGACGTGTTTTGGATTTAGAAGAATTTTAAAACCAAGTTTCTCAATGTTCTCGGCCGAGCCACGATGCCCAGATGTTTTAATTTTATTCTCATTTCTTGCATGGGACCTAGAAATTCACCCGAGGACACAAATGTGATTTTTCAATGAACTTTGGTGCACGAGAGCATGTGCTTGTACTTCAAATTTGACTTATGCACATTAAATGACTAGAAACTCAACTAATGTATAAAAAATGACAAACGAACCCGGACTAATTCCAAAATTTAACAGGGCACTCATGTAGTTCGATGTTGCCTTTGTTAAGAAACTCAAGGGGGGGAGGCAGCTTATATCGTTTCACACTTAAAGGTGGCACATTCCCTCTTAGAACCACGAGCTTCCAAATCGGCCCAATTTTTTACCACACCATGTTAGTGCCATGACATGACACCATGCCAAGTTTCATGATTTCCAGGCGAGTTTTGGATTTACATGAATTTAAAATCTAAGTTTCTCGATGTTCTCGGCCGAGTCACAACGCCCAGATGTTTGAATTTCATTCTCATTTCTTCCATGGGACCTAGAAATTCAACCAAGGACACACATGTGATTTTTCAACCAACTTTGGTGCACCGGAGCATCTGCATGCAGTTCATATTTAGATTATGCACACTAAAAGTCTAGAAAGTCAATTAATGTATAAAAAGGCCAAACGAACCCGAAATAATTCCAAAATTTAACAGGGCACTCATATAGTTCTATGTTGCCTCTTTAAAGAAAATCAGGGGGAGGCAGCGTATATCGTTTCGCACACAAAGGTGACACGTTCCCTCTCGGAACCACGAGGCTTGTTGAGAGACTCTCCGGTTTTGCAAGAAGCTTATACCAAAACTTGTCCCAATTCAGCCAAAAATTATACATATGAAAACAGGGTTTAGATTATCCCGAACATCTCGCTACCTAGACCAATAATGTACTATGGTTTGAATTCAACATAAAATGGATACAAATATTTGAATTGGAGAGCGTATGGTACATGTAGTTCATAGTGAAATATGATTACTGCTATATGCATGTCAAGATAATATTTAAATTATTGTATAACTTGACAACAATCATATTCAAATAAGGAAAATTGATTAAATTTAGTCCATATGGTAGACGAAAATATATATGTTCACATGGTGGAGTAAAATGTTCATATATGATGGAAGATCAAAATGTACGACTACATCAATTATAAACCGCAAGGTCACCTAACGATATATTCAAATTCAACATAACATGGATTCAAAAATTGAAATTCGAGATCCTGGCATTTGTAATCATATAAAAAGGGACATTACTCTTTCTTTTGGTGGGAATTGATTTTTTTCTGTCGTTGTTGAGGGAAGTGCGAATCGATTTGGTATTGTGCAGGGTAATCTTGTTCTCCCGATTTTTTTACATTTTTCCTGTAGTTTTTTCAATGGCATCTATAGCAATATAGTAAAAGGGGACATGACTCTCTTGTGTCTTGTATGAATTGTTTTTTTACACGTTAAGTTTGTTCTGCCGAACAAGGAATCCGCACCTTGTTATCCCAAAATTTTCAAGCTCGAGTATCTTTTGTCTCACCTGCTTTGAAACTCCCGCCTCTTCGACCCGCGACGCGCCTTGTTATCCCGAAATTTCAACACGCACGAGAACTCCCTCATTCAAAGTCGGTCCCGCAGCCCGGACACGCGAAATCCCCCTTCTACCCCTCAGCCGGAAATGAAGCTCCACATCGCGGTGTCAAAACCGGTGGGGGTACGCTGGTAACTTACCCTATATTTCGGACAAGCGCGTCCCTAAGCTTGGCT